>NC_058064.1:4485000-4697500 GCF_020085105.1 Siniperca chuatsi
GACCCTTTCCTTTACTGGCCTGTCCAAGTCATCCAGAACGTCGGAGGGAGGCTCCGCCTACGCTACGCCGGTCTCTCTGATGACCACCAGGCTCAGGACACTTGGCTGTTCTACCTGGATGTCAGGCTCCGCCCGCTCGGCTGGGCTCTGGAGAACCGTCTCACCTTAGAACCACCCACAGGTGATAATCTAATCTGCTCACACCTTTTCATTTATCGTCGGCCTGCAACTGCTGTGAGGAGGGACTTGACTGGACTGATTTTCCCAAAACTTAATTACAAAGTGTATGAGAAACTTAATGATACTTCATGTGTCTTCTACATGTTAGAAGTCGGGTCCAATGACGAAAGGTCCAGTGTTTCAACATTTAGGAGGAGCTATTGGCAGAAATGGAATATAATATTCATAAGTATGTTTTCATTAGTGTATAATCACCTGAAAATAAGAATCGTTGTGTTGTGTGTGGTAAAGAATAAGGTTTCTATCTACAGAGGGAGCGGCTCCCCTTTCACAAAGGTCGCCATGTTGCACCGCCATGTTTCTACAGTAGCCCAGAACGGACAAACCAAACACTGGCTCTAGACAGGGCCGTAGTTTCTCCTACACGCTTGGAAGGGGATGATGATCCGAGCGGTATTCAAATGGTTGCAAACTGCAAATTCAACGTTAGATGCCACTAAATCCTACACACTGGACCTTTAAGTGGTGATTTATAACTATAACTTTAATCAGGGCTGCGGCTATGTTTATTTTCATTATCAATTAATCTGCTTAGTATTTTCTTGATTAATCTCCGACTCCAAGGTGGCATCTTCAGATTGCTTGTTTTGTCTGACCAACAGTCAGATATATTCAATTTACTATCATGGAAGACTAAAAGAACAACAATGCAGTGTTAGCATCGCACAGCTGCTGTGAAATATTGGGACAAACAGATGCAGATTATATATTTAATAATGTCAAAAACAGCATTTTTTTGTAAATTTAAAGAGATTTAAGTGGAAATTTAAAGGGAAAATCAGGAGTAACGTTGCTTAAAGTCATAGCACAGTAAGAGTCGTCATTAGATTCCTTACTAATGAAATTATTTTTGATCCGTAACAATTGTCGACAGTTTACAGAAGGAATTCCCATCATGTCAGCAGTTAATAACAGTTAATACCCCTCTAAAGGTGTTGTCAGTTACACAGTGGATCCTAAAAAACTAACTTTACACATCATCTTTCCTCTCCGCAGGGCTCCGGTCTCTGAAGAGCACCCCTGACTGGCAGCAGGCTCTGGAGGACGCTCAACTCTACGGACAGAAGAGTCCGCTGCCGCTTGAGGTGTTCAAGGTGAGTCACTATAGTTCACACACACACACACACACACACTTCTGCTCTTCACACAGTGTGTGTGTGTGTGTGTGTGTGTGTGTGTGTGTGTGTGTGTGTGTAGTGTTGGCACAGAGCCAGACTGCAGGACTACCTGGGTGAGATGAGCTGTTTTGTTTCCACTATTACCTCTATTGTCTGTGGCTGATAAATAATATGAAACTAAGATAATAAGTGGTAACGCAATATTTTACAGGTCTGTAATTTACGTTTTCTAGCAAGTTTCCTTGAAAGAATTATGTAATTTGGCACCAATTATAGGGCAAATAGGAATGTCCTTGAATTAAAAGCTCAATTTAAACCCAATTCAGTATTCACTTATTATTGGATATTTTAGTCTCCCTATGCTGTATGTTGAATTGTATACTTGCTTGAAGATAAATTTCACATTTTTACATGTTCCGCTAGCCTGCAGTGCAGTAAGAGACTTTAGGTTACACTAGCAATCAATTGGAACTGTACCAATTGAACACTGTCTCTTTTTTCCCTATAATTACCACCAAACTACAGTTATATCTAGGAAACTTCCAAGGAAATTATTCAGGAATTATGGACCTGTAAAATAAAGCGTTACAGAATAAATTATGATTGAACTGATTTAAGTTATAGAGGATGAGGTCTTTAGTAATAAACCATGCTGTTACACAGTGCTGCACCAACCCTGACAAGCTGTCGCTGGCATAATGAGATTACAAAAGCAATATTTGTTTTTATTTAAAAAATGGTTTCCCCAAGAATTATAAGAGCAAAGTGTTAAGATCTTGAAAAACCTTTTTTTATTTTTTTTTATTTCCTTCTCATTGACACCGCCCTAACTGTCGACACACTCACCGTCTGGTACAGTACGTCTTTCCTGAAACAAAACAAAAATCTCTGTCAAACAGGAAGTTATGTGTTTATGTTTCCACCCAGTTTAGAATGAACAGAAGAAGAACCGGGTGGTTGGCATGAGGAGGCTGATCAAACAAACAAATTACAGAACCTCAAACTTTACCAAGATCACATCCTAGGAAAAAATATGTCACAGCACTAGACACAAAATGTGAACCACTTCATCAATAAAAAAAGCAACAATTAACATTTATTTTGGCCTAATAATCCCCACCATACTGAGATGATACTTCATCCACCTTTTCATTAACTACTAAAGCGGGAATAACACTTTGCCTCATTCTTTACATGCCCACCCAGCAGGTTTGCATGACCTACATTGTCTTGCATGTGTGTACATTAACAGAAGTGGAGCACATTTGTCTAAAAGTGTTGACTTTACTGTGCCAGGACCATGTAGACCTGCCTAAGCACTCCTTCAAGACGGGGATGAAGCTGGAGATGGTTTCTCCACGGGAGCAGCTTCGGATCTGCCCTGTTTCTGTCACCAAGGTGAGTCAAGCTGAAACGCTCTGAAAACAATGTCTTATCTAAAAAAAATAAATAAATAAAAAAAAATACATCAAGCAGACTCCTTCCTCAAGCATTCCTCAGCTGCCTGTATTTATGTGACATTGGATTTTTAACATGTTTTTTCCAAGAAGATAGCCTTGTTCCTCGGGTTTTTGGATTCCAGTGACTCAAGGTTCTTGGGTATTTTATCTCATATGTGTCCCAGTAATTCTGACTTTCGTTTTTTCATATAGAGATATCATGTCATTATTTTTGTATAGTTTTTTTTAATCAGTTATTGTTGTAAATTATGATTGAACATTTTACTTTTGATTTTAAAACTACCTATACGGTGCTGTATTAAGACTTAAAATTTGTAGTTATACTGTACGTGTTCCAAAATAATACAAGTAAACTCACTGTGTGACATCCAAATCCTCTGTTTTTAGAATAAAGCTGCCAGTATTCAATACTTTAAAGATACAAATAGAAACCCATATTTCATCTCAACTCACTGCTAATACTTAGAAAGATTGTGACATTCTGATTTGCTAAACAGAAATAGGGAAGTTTGGATGATAACAGGTGCTATATTAAAATAAGGAAGTGTATATTGATGTGTGTCAGTTTTCTATAAATACTATTTTTAAAAAACCCAGTGTTTAAAAATATTTCAAATCAAGTTCTTGAAAGTTTCTATTTGAATTTTCAAAGGATTAGGTATTCAATAATGTTTAAAATTAACTATTAGGTATTTAATGGCCTTAAAATTCTATTGAGCTCAATTTCTATGGCCCTTGTTTGCTTCCATACTAGACTTAAAGGGGCCCTCCAGCAATTCAGTATTGCACTTCCATAAAGTTGCGGGACTTGCGAGACACAGATTAAAGAAAACAGCAGAGGCTGAGAAATTCGAAAATCACTGGATCCTACATTTCCCATGATGCACCTCCATAGCACCTTTCTACATTTGTAGTCTCCACACCCAAGCAAGTGCCCCTTTTACAACAAAAAGTAGATGGAGGCTAAAAAAAGAAACAGATTCACGCATGTGTTGTACTTCTGTGGAAGTTGATTAAATGTCGCATTAGAATGATGTTAAAAGCTTCTCTTCTGGCTTTTTCCTCTTCAGGTCTACAATGACATCTACTTCCAGGTAGAGCTGGATGATCTCTCCGTTGACACTAAGCCGCGGTTTGTGGTGTGTCACACCAACTCGCCTGGCATCCTGCCCGTCCAGTGGTGTCTCAAGAACGGCGTGGGACTGGAGCGGCCCCGGGGCTACAAGGGCCAGGACTTCGACTGGGCCGACTACCTGAAGCAGAGCGGGACAGAAGCAGCCCCTGACGCCTGCTTCCCTGATGTAAGTGATCAGGGCTTGTTTTTTAAGACTAAAGAATGAGCCGAAGAAGACAGCACACTCCAAACTTATTTGGACTTGCCGCACAAAGATGAGCTTTGCGTTTCATCTAAAGCGTTACCACCACCACCATGTAAACCACCATGTGTTGGTTTTACAAGAGAAAAGGCCTCAGGGACGAGGACTTAACTGGTTGGTTTGACAAATGCATGTCTGGTCAACTTTCTCACCTCCAACCATACGTGTTTCCAAACCTTTGGGAAGCAGGTTTGGCAAGACCAAATTCTCACAATGTGACTGCCACGTACTACGACCCATGTCTACAAACCAACCAATCAGAAAACACGTGAAATAACGCATATTGCTGCAACAAAGCCAGCAATATGGCCAAAGCTTGTTTTTTGCTGCATTTTTAAACATGAGAGCGGTGCAGAAGGATTATGCGATGATGACGTGTCTCTGCTTGTATTTCTTTTCTATTTATATCATATTTAGCTCCTTTTTTTAATAATATTTCTTAATATAAGTCTCTGAGTATCTTGCACCAGGGATGGAAAAAAAGTCCAAAACTTTATCATTGTATCTCTGACAAAGTCTGATGTGTTGTATTTTATAAATCTATTAGAATGTTATCAATAAACCAAACTAAATAGTGATTAAAATTTTGTCAGAATATTCATTGCATCCTCTGCAATGCCTCAAAATTTATATCGTACAGCCTGACACAGCTTGCGACCAAGATTTTATTCGACCCTTGTGGCACAGTGTAACATGCAATGAACCTGCAAAATCACCGTTATTGCACCTTGTATAACGGCCTTCAAGGGGAAAATCAGGGTTAAATCAGTTGGAATACCTTGAGTCCAGCTTTAGGTTATCTGAGGTTAGATCATTGCCCTAAATGTAAAATAAATTCTCCTCTACCCTTCTCCACCTGTGTGTGTTTGTGTGTGTGTTCAGACATGGCAGAACAGAGGCTTTGCCAAGGACATGTGGCTGGAGGCGGTGAACCCTCACCGGCCAGCGGAGGTGTGTGTGGCTCAGATCACACAGGTCAGAGGACGCCTGCTGTGGCTCCGACTGGAAGGTACAGACGCGTGTGTGTGTTTGTGTTTGTGTAGGGAGGATTAAGTGTCGGAGGATTAAGTGTCAGAGGACTCCTGCTGTGTCTCAGAAAAAACGGTGTGTGTTAGTGTGTGACAGCTCCCTCACCCCTCCTCTCTCTCTGCTGTCTACCTGTCTCCAGGTGTGGCGAAGCCCCTGTCAGAGTGTATCGTGGACGTCGAGTCCATGGACATCTTTCCTGTCGGCTGGTGCGAGGCTAACGCTTACCCTTTGACCCCTCCTCTCAAACCTGTCTGTATGTACACACAGACACACACACAATATATACACATATTTACTTGGGAGTGACAGCTTAAATTAGACTCTCTTTAACTGTCTTTTCTACAGGCCAGAAGCAGAAGAAGATAGCGGTGGTCCAGCCAGAGAAACAGTAAGAGAGACATATCAAAACTTATCACAGGTGGAGTTTGACTGATGTGGGTTTTTGAAGGCTTATGCTCATATATTTTGGAGTTGAAGTCGCAAGTGTTTTATGCCGATATTCAACAGAGAGCCAAAATCCGATCCCTTTTTCAAGCTAGCATCTGTTTCATTAGCCTTAGCCGGGACAAAATACAGACAGATGACAGATTAAAGAGAAAACCCCCCAGAAATGAGTGGAGAAAAATGCAGATTCTTCAAAAACTATGTGAATCATGTTATAGCCTCCAGTCACCAGAACTCAACGCAATTGAATGTTTACACATTTAAATTACTAATTTGCTTTTCCAAATACAGTACAAGTGTGAAATGCATGATCGTAGGGAAGATATCGGGCTGGATAGTTGGGCGTACAAATCTCAAGACTCAGGGAAAGTTTGTGGTTTTGATTAGATATTGAAGAACTAATGCATCCCATCTCATGCTTAAAGTCAGTGTTGACATTTTCACAGTTTAACAAAATGCAGGATTTTCCCCCCCAAACTATAATCAAGTGTTTTGTGCTTCCAATAAAATGTTAATTGTGCATTATTTGTCAGGAGCAGTCAGGAAAACAAATTTTGCAGGTACATTTTATGCAGTACACAGATACTTTTAATACAAACGTTTCCTCTTTATGAGGATATGATGTGTTATATTACGTTTCCTATAAAACGTATTTACTAAAGCAAGTAAGTTAGAAATGAACGTAAATTTTAGGAAATAGGCTTGTCCCATCATAAGTTACCAAAAAAGGAATGTCTCGAAATAGCTTATTTTATTACCTTTGTGACCTTGCATTTATTGATTAGTACACAAAACTGAAGTTGATTATACCCTTGGAATGTGAGTTTTTCAGGCTCTTAATATTAATAAATAATAACATTTACATGTTGTGCCAAGGATTCATTTGAAAGATCAATTATTTACTGTATGACTTAAAAGTATCATTATCCAGCGTCCTTGGGATTAGCACTGACCTCCCATAAATTATTATTATTATTAATTTTTTTTAATTCTGCATACGGTAAATGTGGCCTGGTTCCAGACCTCTTTTTCAGAGAATCAAATAATATAATTTAGTATTGTTGGTATCAGGGCTGAAATAATTAGTCGATTAATTGATCAATCGATCAACAGGAAAATAATCTGAATTTATTTTGATAACTGATTCATCGCTCAGGTCATTTTTCAAGCAAAAATGCCAAAAACCTGCATAGTTTTAGCTTTGGGCCTCAAAAATGTATTCAAATGAGACAATATGACAGAGGTTTAGAGGTCAAAACTTATAGACATCTGACACCGGCGATGAGGAGTCGTGAGTAGACGCTGCTTTATTTTAAAGGGTTACGAGTCTAATCGTTTGGGAAACTTTGTCTTATGTAATAGTGAGCTGAAAATCTTAAGGTTCTGGAGTGTTGGTCGGACAAAACAAGCAATCTGAAGACATAATCTCGGTCTACAGGAAATTATCACAGGCCCTTTAGTATTTTCTGACATTTTATAAACCAAATGACAAAAATAATCGGCAGATGAATCAAAAATAATAATTAGTTGCAGCCCTAGTAAGTATAGAACAAGCAAGTAAAACAAAATGCCAATTAAGTCTTGATTATCAGTCTTTCTTGCAATTGGACAATTCAGAACTCTTAGAGAGTCTGATTAACTTAAAATTCTTAAATTTAAGTTTGGTGAACATTCATTAAAACTGCTCCTTGGAAATGTTTGTCACACGTATCCGTCAACCGATACATCACTGTAACCTCACCACAGCTATTGTCTCTTTCCCTTTCTGTCTTTGTACCTGTGAGCCAAAAAACTCAATAAAGGTTTCTTCAGAAAACCCCTTGAGGCTTTTCTCCCTCTCTGTCACTCCAAAGCCATTAATTGAAACAGTGGCTTTTTAGAACAGAAATTGCTTTCCCGGGGCGCTGATTGATTTTGTTGACAAATGACATGTTACACCGTCGGCTGGCAAAGGCAGCCCCGGGAATACGAGGTGGAAATGGTGGTTGGAGAGCAGGAAAAATATGAGGTCTTCAGCAGCACTTTGTCAGCTCTCTCACCTAACCACAAATCCTATTTCTCACCTTCAGGGGAATCCTTTTATCAATACCCCCCCATCACTTTGTCGTCCCCCCCCCCGCTGCTTTCTAACCTGCTTCTAAATCTGACGGAAACTGTAGTAGCTGTTGTGAAGATTGATCGGTTAAATGAGCGATCGTTTGGTTGCTGTTGTTTCCTGTCTGGATAATTTCATTGATTAGTTTGACTGTATTGATTGCCTTTTCCTGCAGGTTGGCTCCGTCCCAGCCAGTAGAGACGACTCTTGTCAACCACTGCCAGCCCGTCGCCATGGATCCAGGTAATCAAAAGCCACATTACACATGATTTATCTCCAGTAATTAATGCTAATGAGCTGCTATGATGAGAGTGAAGGGGAAACCCCGCTCTTCAGATACTCCTACACTCGTAAACATCACCAGTTTGTGATGCTCAGTATTTACTTTGAGTTCTTTTCAGACATGGTGGCTTCTTTTATCTATTTAAAGTGATGTTTTTTTGTCATTCAGACATTGGTGTACATAACATGTCTTTATTCAGACATGACAGAACATTTACAGTTGAGTTGGAAAGTAATGATATCAAGAAAGAAGAGTGTTTTTTGTTCTCTCACAGGCTGCATCAGTGATAGACTTTAAACTTATTTTGCCATTCAAGGCTTAATTAATAACCATTGTGACTCACTCATTCACAGCAAATCCCCTTATAAATGTTCATCAATTTCATCATTTATTACAGTGTGTTATGTGTGCTATCTTCTATAAACGGTCTTGTGTTTAAACATGCGTGGGAGTCATTAACAGGGAATAGTAAAAAGAAACACAGTTTGGCCTAGATGATAATTAAGTGCTACATTTATTACAGTGCTCCTAAAAAGAGACGAGTATTTTGTCTCTCTCTGCGTATTTTACCTTGTGCTGTGTGCCTTTTGGCAACACAATCCACAATCCTGTGTTGTCCGTATGTAGGTGATGAAAGTGATACTGACAATGTAGTAAGTTATCTAAGTGGTGGTGACAGAATAATGTTGTGTGTGTTCCTGAGTTGATTCAAAAGAACAATAAAGAACACAAAGAGCAGCTACAACAAGATACAACTTGCGGCTACAGTTTGCACTGTGACCTATTGAGCCTCATTTCCTCTTTAGTGAAGGTTTGGTTTGTTTCTATCATGGAACAATATACCACAAAAATATACACAATGAAGATTTTTTTCCCCATGTGTGTTTAATGAATGGTGCTGCAAAGGAAATCCTCATCTATCACTAATGCAATAGAAAGCTGAAAAAATGTTCTGCTATCAGATTTTACTGTAGCTACACTGGAACTGCTGTCTGTATTTGGCCAGTTATCAGCTGGAACAAGAAAAATACACCCACAAACAACAACACAGAGCCAGAAATCTTTTTTTTAAACCATGTCAAAGTGTTCTAAAGTGAGTCTCTTATTAAAGATAATTTTCTATTATAAGACACAGCTTTACAACTAAGTGCACGTGGCAGCCAACCACACAAGCAGTCACACAGGTTTTAGATAAGCCTTCAGGTTAAACATATTATGTAAGCCATTTATTTGGAGGTGAAAATAAATGTATATGTTGACATTTTCACCTGTTTGAAACATGTAATGTATTGTAATGACTTGGCAGATACTTCAGCATGTTCTTTGTGCCTTGTGCACAGTTTTACAATGCCAGTTATCTTAGGCACTTCCAAAGAAGTGCCTAAGATAACTGGATTTACCTGGGATTTGTTTAAAACTATCTGGTCTGTTTGCCCAATGGAATTGGTGGTAAAGCCGCAGCAACCAGTGGCGCTGCATCCAAGATTTCAATAAGTGTAAAAAATCTTAACCGATGGGATTAAAGCCAGACATTTAGAAAACAAGTGCCAGATAAAAATACTTAGTTCTTATTTAGAGGATGGTGGGAGCCCAAGCAAAGTTTTTGTATTTTAATGCATTTCAGCAAACCAATACTGGAAGAAACAGTGTTGGTGGATCTGTATGTAAACAACATGTATGTTCAAGCACAAAGTGAGCGGTGGGCTTAGCGTTGTTTCCAGGAGACCCCTGCCCTCTTTTCCAAGGTTCCCTGTTTAAAACCACCCACTCGCTCATGCATATTCATCACCTCACCTAATTACTATTCACCCCTAGCGGTGCGGTTCCAGGTGCCAGCGGTAGTCAGGGGCTGCAGGAAGGGCGGAGCGCAGCATTGTTCTGTCGACCCTAATTCATCTCTGAGGGGGGAAGTCGCATGAACAGGACGTACTCTCGGCCCAGTTTGACTCTGCATTCACCTGTGTGGTGAAATGCTTTCGGTCACATAATACTGATATACAAGAGAATAAGACAAACAATAAAACATACAGCTTCTTAGGCAGCAAAATAGGAAAAGGTAGACATTAAAAGAACAAAGGATGTGCTGTTAAAGCCCCTCAAAACCTATTTTCTTAATCCGCTTTTTACTCTGAGCAATTTCTGCCAAAATAAAATAGTTCTGGTTATTTCACATGAGAGATTTCTATATTTATTTATTTCTGTGCTCCTCTTATGGTTAGGAATGGGTGGGGCTCAGTTGGAAGAACGGGACCCCACGCATTTCTTTGCAAAATTCAGGATTTAGCAACATTTGAATCCAAATCTGATGACAGTTGTGGGGTTGTTTTGCCAGAACACTGTCAATGAAATCTGATCAAACCACACCCACACAGTCCTGATGAAGCAGATTCGCTGAGTTGTCTTTATAAATAACTAAATATCTTTTTTCCTAACTTTAACTGTGATTTAGTATTATTATTATTATAGAAATACTTAAGATTTGAAACCACATTTTCAGACATTTACAAGAAAACACGTTTATAAAAGTGACTTTTAAAAGAAGAAACTGATCCAACTGATATTGACGACCTGTGTGAACGCAAAAATCTGATCCTTGTCGTCCTGGTCACATTACATTGGCTCCCAGTTCATTTAAAAGGCCCTTTTACACACAGAAATTGTTGGATCAAAATGTACAACTATCAGAAAATATAAATCAGTTCTGACGGTTATTTAAATAAAGTTTCACATCACAAGAGAAAAGCTGTAGGTGAGACAGTTTGAATACGAGGTGTGAGTTCCACATTAGAGAAGAGCCATGCGTCCACTACGGCAATTAGATGGACTCTGATGTGGCTTTTTAGTGTGTAGTCAGTCTGTGTTTGACTGAAATGGGGTTTTACTACAGAAGCTCAGGACTTCTCAAACATTTCAACAAACACACATTAGAGCCGAGACTAAATCTTTAGGTTTGTTTAATTGTATTCTTAGATCTCAGACGCTACAAACCATGGTTCATGTTTATTTGTGCTTTTATATAGATGACTCAATGTAGTGATGATTCATTCCCTATTGGGCATATATTTGTTGTATATGATATGGTAAAGGGAAAAATGTAATAAAATGTACTATATTTCTATTCATTTCCATAAACATTCCTGTTTATGGTCCTTCCTCTATCCCAGGCTCAGCCAATGGCAGATACTGCTGCTCCAAGATTTTTGTCAACCACCGCTGTTTCTCAGGACCGTACCTCAACAAGGGACGCATTGCAGAGCTGCCGCAGGCCGTCGGGCCCGGGAAATGCACGCTGGTCCTCAAAGAGGTGGGCTGATGTCAAAAGCAGTGGGGGGAGACAGAGAGGTGCGGGTTTATTCAAAGAGTTACACACTTTCAAAGGGAGAGGAGGGGCGACAGCGATTGAAAGAGGGAGGAGGTGAAAGATGGAGGGGGAGACAGTGATGTCTTGTTAACCACCTGCAGTTTCCCAGCAGTACCTTCATTTTAATGTGAGGAACTGTCAGTCAAGTGTGTTTACACATACACACCTCCACTACCGCTTAGCAAAACAGCCTCTTAATTTCTCTAGAGACTGTGTTTGTGCATGCACACGTACATGCACTTGAACCGGGAGTTTATTTTTTTTTAAATCTGAACTCTGCTTCTGCCTCCAGCTGCTGAGCATGCTGATCAACGCCGCCTACAAGCCTGGACGAGTTCTGAAGGAGCTGCAGGAGCTGGAGGATCAGAGCTGGGACTGCCAAGAGGAGACCCTCAAAGCCAAGTGAGGAAACCAAAATACAAAGAAGTGCAGGAAAACGTTCACCAAAAAAAAGAGGCTAGAACAGATTTCCACCCCTTTGACTCGGTCATTTTCAGGGGTCATTTTATTCAGCTATGAAGTCATAAAATTACATGCCCTATTGGCTTTCATACTTAATGTGTTCTAAATCATATTAAATCCGACTATCATCACATCTTCCCCACTGTTAAAAATCAGTAGTAGGCCTCACAGAAGAGCCTGGTGTTTTTTCCTCTCTCTGTCCCTACGAGTCCATTTTGCACCCCTCCATTGAATTTTTTATGTTATTTTGTGTTGCTGCAGTGGTTTGTATGATGTCTGCATTTTCTTCCACTCCTGGCTGCATGGAGCCAAATTATTCCACAGCTTCAGGCTGCATGCTCTGTGTTTTCTAATCAAAAACTGCCCCGTTTTTCTGGCTGAAACGAGAAAGAACTGGCCAGTCATAGGTTCTAGTAAGTCACCTGCGGTGGGCTGCGGAGCACAGTGATCACATTCATGCATGAATGTTTTGACAACTCAACAAAGGAGTTACTTTTAATTTTCTGGGGCATTTACTGCCCAGAGAGCCAAGTCATTCTGACTGGTGTGTAGAAGGTTCAGTCCACAATCCAGTTCAATTAATCAACAACAAAAACTTCAGTATCACCATGATGGTGATAGGTGTAAGGTCACAGAGGGAATTTATGGTTTTGTCCTGTTTTTATTTTGATTGGCTCTAATATTTAGATGGTTTTCTAAGGAATTTCAACCTGATCTGTTTGCAGGAATTTTTAAATAATGTGACATGAAATGGAGTTTTCCCCCAGAGGTTTTCACCACAGGCCCTAGTGACAGAGACTCAAGCTGGACCCCGAGTCGGGTTTGGGTCCAAATTTTATTCAGGAGAATCGGGTCGGATAAGGTCCTGTTCTATTAATCATGGCAGGACAAAAATAGTTTTTTGGGATGACTTTACATTGATTCTTAAGATATGTATTAGCTCTGTCAATCAACAGAAAATGTATTGCCAACAATTTTGATAATCTATTAACCGTTAAACATTTGGATCAAATCTAATTATCTTCAGATCTAGTCCAGGCCAGTTCTGACAGTCCTCGGGTATCTTTGAGATAAGGTCTCCTGTTTTGAAGATGTATTAACGCACATCAGTTTTAGTAGTTTTTCCACAGGTCTGTTTGGGATCAGGTACAAAAGAGGGAATTTTATACTAAAAAGAGTGTTTCTTTGGAAAACATCCACTTGATTTGACTAACTTTGACTGCTCAAGCCTCACATCCCAAAGTTTATCTGAATATAAACTTTGGGATATGTTTTTGCATATAACAACTACTATGGATTTTGTCCCCTATCACTTACACTGAAAGCACATGAGGAAGTATGAACAGGTGGAACGATAACAGCAAGAAAAACCTGTTTCAAAATCCACAGCGCCCCATACTGTTATTTTAAGACTTGAATAATACTTGAAAAACTATGAACCTATGCTTTAATGCTGGAAATGGTTGTAGTAAGAATATATTCCTTGAACCAGGGATCAGGTTCCCCATGTTTTAAAAATTGGTTAAATGACATGCTTTTAGTTTTATAAACAGAACAGTTAAGCTCATGTACATCTGAACCACAAGAGAAGCTATTTGGAATATTATTTCGTTAGTTTTAGTATTGTTTTATTCTTCTGTCTGTTTATTATGGAAGTTTAAAACCTGAAAAACTGACTGATTTCAGAACAGCCACATCAGATCAGACTTGTCCTTGAGCGCTGCCAACAGATCAGCTCACCTTTCCTTACCATAGCCATTAGATGGGAGATTGCAAAATTGACCCTGCGTCACACTCCGCTCTCCTGTATAGCATTCATCAGCTAGACGATCTGAATTCACACCGGCTCTCCTAAAACAGCCCACTTTCACATCATTACTGCGCAGACAATCGTCATTTATTGTCGAGTGCGTTGATGGATTACAGATAGTTTAATTATGCATTGTTCTCATAAATAAAAGTGTAATCACTGGCTGACAATGTCATGACATCCCCTCCCTGCTCCCTCTTTCTTTTCTTTTTTCCAGATATAAAGGGAAAACTTATCGCTCCACCATCCAGATAGTCCGCCTCGCAGACCAGATCCCGGACTTCTGCCGTAAGGTGTGTGTGAAACTGCAGTGCTGCCCGAACCTCTTCGGTCCCGTCCTCGTCACCGACAAGTGCCCAGAGAACTGCTCCGTTCAGACAAAAACCAAATACAGTGAGTCTCTGTAATTAGACGCATCACTTCCTACACCACAGCTATGAAGAGGACCCAAATCAAAGCTTGTGACGCTGCAGAGTGTATAATTGCCTCTGATGAGTAGCTAAGATTTGTTTTGGGTGTATTGTTTTTGACATCTGCTATGCGTCCGCAGCCTATTACTATGGGAAGAAGAGGAAGCTGTCCAAGCCGATGGGAGGAGAGGAGACAGCAGAGGGAGACCTGGCCAAGCCGACGCGCCGCAGAAAGAAGAGGAAAGCTATCTTTGTGCAGAAGAAAAGACGCTCGTCCGCTGTGGACTACACTCCTGCTGGCTCGCCACAGGTTAGATAACGTGTCTCTTCTTCACTTTCCGCCTTGTCTCTCTTCTTTCTCCCTCTCTTATATTGTGTTAACGGGCGTCCTGTCAGCTCCCGCAATAGGCAGATACTGAGTGTACAGTCATAATCGAGTGTATAAATATAAACATCCCTATAAATGACGGAGGCAGGAAGAAGAGGAGCTTCACAGGCAGGAAATGTAGCTCAGCTAAGAGTTTTAATTTAGTTCAGACAAGTTTACACACTCATAATTTACATCTTGGTCGCACCAATTAAAGGCCCTCAATTTTGGATGTGTTCTTGGGTTTTATGTGTGATGTTCAACTGAATTATTGTTTTTAGGGGTGTATTTATATGTTTTACTGCTAAAATGTGGAGTGTTTATTGGTCAGACTGGTTGGCAGCTGGTTTTGGTCACCAAGAGAAATATTATGTGATTGAGCAGAGTAGGGCTGCAACAAATGAATATATCCATTATTGATTAATCAATTCATTGTTGGGTCTATAAAATGTTGCTTGTTTTGTAGAGCTGAAACAATTAGTCGATTAATTGATTAGTTGATCAACAAAAGATTAACTGGCAACTATTTTGATAATTTATTAATCATTTGAGTAATTTTTCAAGCAAAAATTCCAAAAAATGAGCTTGTTCCCGCTCCTCCAATGTGAGGATTTTCTGTTTCTCTCTGTTTTATATCATTGCAAACTGAATATCAGTCAAAAGATATACATTTAAACAATTAATCGATCATGAAAATAATCAGTAGTTGTAATGTTTTGTTCAACCAACAGTCCAAATCCCAAACATATTACAAAAACAGCCAATGGCTCACAAATGAGAAGCTGGAACTAGGTAATGTTTGGCATTTTTGCTTGAAAAATGACTTTTAGTCAATTATCAAAATAACTGATGGTTAATTTTCTGTCTATCAACTAATCAATTAATAGTTTGAGCTCTAGAGCTGTGGCAGCAATACAGTTGGGGTTTGATAGTTTTATTGAATCTGAAACAAGTAGCTTAATAAATCCAAATACTAATCCTATATCAAATGTATTTAGGTTCAGTTTTCATCAATTTTGACTAACAGTTTTAAATATTATGATTGATAACTTAACTACAACTCAAATATTGACCGACAAGTGTTTCCAGGTATATATTTGCTATTTTGCTTAATAACTACCTGAATGTTTTGTACATTTCTCTTTGCTATAAAAAACCCCAGTGAAGATTAAATAAGAGACTCTAGCAGAACTTGACAAATCTGGGTATTTTACCAACTTGGAGCCGGCTATCGGAACCCAACCCTAGATAACAAACTCATCTGACTCCTATCTAAACTCTCGATCCTTGCCCTTAGTGGAAACATGAAGCACTGAGGACAACATGAGTCATGCCTAACGTCACTAACAAGGAACTTCAGACTTATCTCACCTCTGTTTCTGCCCGGCTCAGATATCTCCTCCTGTGTGACACCAATGAGACACTGAGGAGCTGGAGAGTGGTCGGGTTTGACCGTCACTTTGGCTGTTTGTCTGTTGTTATAAAACAACAGACAAACTATAAAACTTTTATAAAATGATTCAGACAAAATATTACAGATATGATGTTCAAGAGGCAAGAAACAGCAGGATACATTTTTATACCAACTGGCCAAAACTGGTGTGGTAGTAGGTGTCGTTTCACACAAAAAGGTATTTAACTTCAAATTCTGTGTGTTTATCAACAGACGCTTAGATGCTGACGCCCGTTTCCTGTTTAGATACAACTTCCCTTTTAATGACTGCTAAACATAGTACAGTAGCAGCGTATTATGACTGAAAAAAAAGATCTGATTGATGATTTAAAAATTATTTAAATAAGTGTCTAAATAGCTGCAATATGAAACTGGTTCATAATGGTACACGACAGAATATTTGAGTATCATCTAGTTGACACATAGTATATCTAAAATATAATAATATCTAAAAGCACAATAAGTTTAAAAGTCTCATCATTCATGAAAGATCAATTTAAATGGGTTGCTAAATGAATAAAAATATGCATAAAAATGGATGTTGTCTGCATGGATGATGATATTTTATTAGCTCTGAATCTTTCCAGAGCGACAAACTGAGATACATTAAACACCCAAGAATTTTAATGACATTAAAATTGATTCAAGTGATTTCTGGAGCAACAACGAACAAGTGAGCGGCGTCAGAGGTCTTGCCACCACCAGACTGAAGCCAAAACACAACAGGTGCACCTCACCTCTCTGATTATGAGCCTTACTTCCTCCTTCAGGACAGTGACGAGGGAGAGGAGGATGAAGAGATGGCGTTGCAGTCGGGCAGTGAAGGCACCAGCTCGGAGCCACGCGAGGACCACACTGACGCCTCTTCAGTGGAGGTGACCAGCAGCCGCCCTCGCCGGGCCGCGACTCTGCGCAGAGCGTTCAGCGTCGGCAACACTACGGGCAGCCAGGAGGCCCCTGAGCGCCGCAGGAGGTCGACTCGCTCGCTGTCGGCCTACAACCAGAACAACAAGTACCAGCCAGCTAAAGGACAAGACATGCAGGTGCAGACAGAGAGACGGCACACTGATGGAGGTTCAGCCCTCACAGTGGTCAGTAGCACGCATGTGTCCTGTTTAGTACTACAATGAAATTTGTATTGATTAGGGCATTGACAAGAAAATAATACATGTCAGCTCTGGCACATTTAAGCCATTTATCATTCAAATCTATAACTTCTGACAGGCATTTGGTTTATTTTTGGCTCTTTTCTTTTTTTTGCATTATATAGAGCAACTCAAAATCTTGAGATTAATCAATAATGATGATAATGGATGATACTTTGCCAAACAACACAAAAAAACGTCCAAAATGTTTTATATTTGACAATTTTATTCTCTGAAAAAGCATATGGACCACAGGACATTTTCAAGTAGCATTAGGCAGCAAACAAAGTGAAGCAGCTTACTTTTGGCCACATTAACTGTGTTCCTTGCAAGTTTGTGGTTGCAAAGTGAATGATAAAATGTACACACAATTACTTATTGTTTATCGGTTGTATAATGAACGCACAATACAGCCTGTACAGCATTGTACGACATATTCAACTAGTGTCATCTTTTATGTGTGTGTGTGTGTGTGTGTGTGTGTGTGTGTCAGGTGGAGGAGGAGGAGGGTCAGCTGGTTTTGGACAGAAATCCTCTGGAGTGGAGCGTAGACGAAGTCGTTCAGTTTATCAACTCTACTGACTGTGCGTCCCTGGCCAACATCTTCCAGGAGCAGGTACACACACACACACACACACACACACACACACACACACACACACACACACACGTGAGGACACTTATTGACGTAATACATTCTTTAGCCCCTAACTCTTACCATCACAACTACATCCCTAACCAGACAAAATGTCCTCACTTTACAAAAATATCCTCACTTTCAAGGTCCTTAACTCCTCCTTAACACAAACACATAAAAGAGCACACATGCACGCACCATTGTTCAGATCATCTCTTAAGTAAGAAACAGGTAAGTTTACTCTCTCTGATCCCCCCTCCCCCAGTGTTTTCCACTTGCAACATATTGAGCCAATATTTGTATTTTATTACAGCTCAGATATCAGGAGGTCAGTCACCACCCTTGACGAGTGTTTGATTAGATATTTCTTCAGCTCATGGCGTCAAATGAGCCTGACAACATGCTGATCAAAATCCTCTCTGTCTTGATGGTTACTGTTTTATTATTTTCAGGTTTAATTCTGGGAATTAAAATCAAGATTAAAAAGAAAATCAATAATGCAATAAAATGTGGGTGAAAACTGGATTTACAAAACATTTCCACCACATATGCTTGATTTGTTTTACTTTTTTAGAGGCTAATTTGCATTTTTCCTCTTTTATTCTCATTACTTTTTATGACCAGAAGCATTTCCTAGGCTGGACTAAATGGCCAAAGGACCTAGTTTTCTTTAAACTGCAGTAAATAGCATCTTTTTGCAGCATGAACAACAACAACAATTTTTGGATTTGTGAGGACATAAAAATAATCTCTCTTAAAAAAAACAATCTGTGAATTTTTGGTAAAAAGCTGTAAAAAAACAAACAAACAAAAGCATTGAGTCTGAATGGTGGTAAAATGCTGAGAGAGGAAGGGAAAGTATAATGCACACCAGGAGTCAGCCAGTTTGAGCCGAAAAATGAGTAAAAAGCTTCAAAAGCCAGAATCAGTGGAACTCTTCTCTTTCTCCCTTTAAATATTTATTTGTATCTTCTTCCTTTGCAGGACATCGACGGTCAGGCCCTGCTGTTGCTAACTCTGCCAACTGTACAGGAGTGTATGGACCTGAAGCTCGGCCCCGCCATCAAACTGTGTCACCAGATAGAGCGTGTCAAGGTTGCCTTTTACAGACAGTATGCCAACTGATCGAGGAGCAAAAACATCAAGTTACCCACTGAACACCCGGTCAGTCAAAAGAAATGTGGTCGCGCACGACTGGGAAATGTTGGATTAGGTGCCTCCTGGTGGAAAACCTTTGGAAGTTTTGGCAATGTGGAGTTTTTGCAGATTTCCAACTTGCAAGAAGAAGGGATATTTTTTGGAGCGGTTGCATTGGAAAGACACAAACTAAGTTACAACAGGAGAAGTTGAAGGATTCATTTCTGGGATACTGTTAGTGTGAAACTGTGATGCAGTACCCATAAAAACTTCCCCACTGCCGACTCCGGCAGAACAAAACACATCGGAGTCGATCCGTGTGCTTTACTGATCTGTGAAGAAGTTTTTTTGAGAAGCTGAAAACTCATTTCTGAAGACATTTGTGTTTATTTCTTGCTTTTCATTTCCATTTTATTTGTGATAGAGGAGCATTATAGCATTTAAGTTAAATAACTATTAAATATACAGCGATATCCCCTTTTGTGTGACATGATTGGTTCTGAAAAAATATATTTGAAAAGTATTTAACAAACCAAGAAGTAATATATTTGGAATATTTATTGTTATGTTGTAATTTATAAGTAGTAAACTATCTGTTTGAATGTAGAGAAAGTAATACATTTATATCATAATGTCAACATTAACTACATTTCCACTGAAACAAACCCCTAAAAGATGTTGAAGTTATATCTCAAACAGAAACTGGGATCTGCATTTATTTACATTTACACTTCAGTTTGTGTTTATAGAGGGAAAATCACACCCTCTAAAATACTTTGTACCCAGTTGTGCTCACTTCTCATTGTTACAATCACATGAAACAATCATGTAAGCTATTTTGTGTCCATCTATGCAAATGTGTTGCAGATATTTTTGATAAGTAAGAAAATAAATTTCTATTGATTTTTACCCATTTGTTATTAACTTTCTTTCACAATATGTCCTGTTACTACTACAACTACCTGACACTGAATGCTTGTGACAGCATAATGTGTTCTACTGGTAAAAATTTAGTTATGTTCACAACAGATCCAGTTGGAGGACCACTGCAGCAAATCCCTTAGAAATGTCCCCAGATTACAGGAGGAAGTAGCAAATCCCCAATGTAAAAATACTCTATCACAAGTATTATCAGTACATTTTACTTAAAAGTACTGAAAGTAAAGTAAGTCATAATTGCTGCTGTTATTTTATATATGTTGCATTACATGAAGAATTTAGTACAAGTACATACACATTACTTGAGTGAATGCCTTTAGTTACTTTCTGCTGCTGAATAACAAGTAACTAATGGTTTATGATGAATTATCTATTAGTAAGTGTGGAATCTGTTGGCTCATTATTAGCTGGTAGTCATCAGTTCCAATCTTAATCATTGATAACGTCAAACAAATAACTGAACTATCATCTACAGTATATCAGGGGTTCCCAACCATGTGGAGTGGCTCAGCTAATTTGAATCTCTCTCTCTCTCTCTCTCTCTCTCTCTCTCTCTCTCTCTCTCTCTCTCTCTCTCTCTCTCTCTCTCTCTCTCTCTCTCTCTCTCTCTCTCTCTCTCTCTCTCTCTCTCTCTCTCTCTCTCTCTCTCTCTCTCTCTCTCTCTCTCTCTCTCTCTCTCTCTCTCTCTCTCTCTCTCTCTCTCTCTCTCTCATATTTATATATCTCTATCTATATATCTCACTATGCACCCAATAATTTAATATTTTCACCTATTTTGCATCCCCTAAGGTTGCTAAGGAACAAATAAGCCATATTCTCGTTATTTTTCCACTTGAATATTTTTAAATAATAAATAAATAATAAAGATCTGCTCATTAATTCTTTACACTTCAGCAAACATTTCAATCCCTTTCAACCGACACTTCAACTGCTGTAAGAGCTTTAATTTAAACATGTCCACATCATCTCACACGCAAACAATGAACATTTAAAGACGAGTTATCTTGTTTACAGTGTTTGCTCTGGCAACTTACAACACAAGCAAGCTTCTAGTTCATCCTAAACTCACTGTTTATACACGGAGAGTGTTGCTATACCTTTTTAAGTGAATAACCCTGCTAATAACAATAAAAACAAATTTCTGCAGACAAGGTCTTCATATGTAAAGCCACAGTTGTGACAAGGAGTATCACAGGTTAACAGATGCTCCCTCATGCATGGTGAGATATAGGAAGTCAGACCTCACTGTGGTTAACAGAACAAAGTCACAGTTAAAGAGGAACCACACTTCTCTCTGCTGCTCTGTTGAAACAATATAACACTAACATCGTTAGTGCCATTCATCACCATCATCTCAACTGTTTACCTTTTAACTGATTATGAAGGAGTGGTTATACCCCTGGTTGTAAATCAGTGATTCTTGCACCCCAGGGGCTACTTCTGCAGTTGCCAAGGGGTACGTGGAAAGATTTTGGAATAGCTTGACTAATTTGAAAAGACTGAATTACGATTTGATAAAAAAATTTTATGGAATTTGAATCATCTGTAACACTTGAATACTACGTGTTGTGACTGAGAGTGCATGAAAACCATGGGTGTATTTAGAGTTCTTATAATACATCCATGATGAAAACTAGTTAATTAGCAGAGATGTCGATGTAGTACGATTGCAAACTTGACCAAATAACCTAAACATTGTCAGTTCAATTTAAAAAAATACTGCAACAATTTCCACTTTTATGTAATGAACAACCATTTTAAAATCAATTCAAATGAACACATGGAACAAGGCACGATGGGGCACTTGAGTTCATCTCACAGGGCTGCGGTACACAAAGGTTGGGAACTGCAGGAGCTACAGCACTTCTGACAGTTACATGATAATGTTTCTTTTTCTTTTAATGGTAACATATTGGGTAATTACTGACTAATATATGCAGGTGAAACAAAGACCTAAGTCAGAAAATTGGTCATAAAATCATTAAATTTTTGAGACGTGAACAAATATAATTCTGTTTCAACATGTGACCACTAGAGTAATAATAGGATGTCAAATAATGCAAATCATGATGTTTTATAAAATTACTTGTCTCAAACTATTTTGCGGTATAAAAAAAAGAAATAGTTTTGACGGACACTAATGTATTCCACAAAAACCAGACAGTGCAATTACACATGAAATGAGACACTGTTTTCAAAACAAAACAAAGCAAAGCAAAATGCCACCGAGAGTAAAAATAGAAACTGAAGTGTGTAAACAAAAGCTGTAATTTATCTCTTTTGCTTGAAATAAAATGTCTTTTCATTCAAAGGAAGCCATTCCTCTGTTTTCTCTGCATGCACAAAGCACACGGCCATAAAGTTACAATCCTTCATTCAGAAGCTACTTACGTATATCTAGAATTAGTCACATTTATTTAAGCTTTATTTATACAGGGTAGGTTGGCTGAGCAGACAGACTTTTCCAGCAACACCCTGTTAAATAAACAGAATAATAAAACAAGCCCGGGCACAAACAGAAACTGAATGATATTAAAGGAAAGTTGGTTCAGTTAAAGCAGTTACAGGCAGGAATGAGGAGATTACTTGAAGTGAAGGGGGTTTTACTTGTTTGGCTTTTTAGGTGACAGGACAGGTTATCCCATGAGACCAGTGTGCTAACAGAAAAAGCAGTCTTTCCTAAACCAGTCTGACCAAATTATCTTGACTCAAAGTCTACTTACTAGCTTCATCTGGAGCATTCATTGTCATTCATTGTCTGCATCAGTGGAAGGAGTTTCTCTAGTAGTAAACTCTGCTAATGTGAGATGTGGCTGAAAGCTGTGGAAAAAGCTAGTAAGCGGACCTTTAGTCGAGATTATTTTCTAAACTACTATTTTTAAGGTCAAGAATGAACTATCACACTCAATTTCCTAAATTTTGGTTTGGGGTTCCTGAAGCATCAGTAGAACTGGGAATCATTTGAAATGTTTTGATACCTGTGCTGATACAATACCTGAGTTTCGGTACTGATGCAAAATCTTACCTCTATACCTTACTTTGGGAAATGTAAAAACGTTTATTAAATGAAAAAAAAGGGATTAAAAAAGGGATTTGGAGACAAAGGAGAACGAAGTTCTCAAATGTTGGATGTTGTCTAAACAAAAGCAGCTGTGCCAGACTTTTGCCTAAACAATATAGTCTAAAATTGCTTAAATATTTTCAGAAAATTAGTAATTTCTTAATCTATCTCAGGGAACCCTAACCTTTAACCCCAAGTAAACAGGATTGTGAATATGACCAGACATTTGATGCCTGCTTTCGATGCTTTTGGCAGTTTCTAATACTCTGTGCTACAGACACATTTTGGTCAGTACAAAAATAGTATTGAGGTTCGATATCCACAGCTATCAATCATTAGAGCGAGTTCGGTATGTACGGAGCAGAGTTCAGAAACAGCAAAGAGGAGATACTGAATAAGATAAACGTGGCTTGGATTGTACGTCATTTGTACGTCGCTTTGAGTAAAAGTGTCTGCCAAATGATTAAATGTAAATGTAAAAAGACAGAAATTTAATTTATGCTGCTCCAAAGTTGTGAGGAGGTAAGACAATCCAGTATTTCACAACAAAAAAAGCAAAGATTAGAGAAGTCCCAAATAATCATCATTTCTTGAAGCAAAAATTGTATGTATTTGTTCCCTTTCCTGTTGATCATCTTGCAACCCATCAGATTTTTCTCTTGACCCCTTAAGAGGGTGCCGACCCCCATGTTGGGAACCACTTTCTTAAACCATTAGTAGGGATGCACCAATCCGATCTGCCACATCGGCATCGGCTTATATATATGCATACTGACCTTATCAAGCGGATTGGGTATTGGCCAAATGTTAACAGATTCACATTAAATAGAGTTGTTTTGTTAATGTCATTGTAAAATTTTGTGTTTCTGCTATCAGTTACATTCATCCTGGGAGGGCTGCAGACTTGCATATACTTTACCTTTATACAGTGAGGTACACAGATTTTATTTTGAGGAAAAGAAAGCACTGGTATCGGATCGGGAATGAGTATCGGAGAGAAAAAGGCCTAATAAATGAAAACCAATTTTCAATTATTACAATGAAATTCTTAAGATCTGATTTAAACTTAGAACTACACCTTACTGACACATCCTTGCTAATCTTTTTAGGAGTTATCTCGGTGGAAAAGTGATAAAATAAATGACATTATGGTAGTGAGTGTGACAGGCACTAGTTTATCAAACAAACTGAAATGGAAAACACTGTCAGCAGCAACATTAAAACTCTATATATCAGATGATAGAGCCATTAGGACGGTATTTTATTGGCAGAACAGTTCCTGGTGGCAAAATATATGAAATTACCCCCTATGTGGTGATGATAGTTGTTTCATGTAGCAACATAATTGGAAGTAATGCTGTGTTAGTCATGCATGCAGCACATGGCCTGATGTGCTGATTCATTTGCTGTGTTCCCTGTGTAACATTAGCCAGTAGAAATTCATAAAGGCAGTGATTCACATTCAGAGTGTATTCAGCAGCGAAATGTGTCGTGCCTCACCAGCTCTCTATGTGTGCAGCTGAATTCATTTAATAGCTTTCTCACACACACACACTTGCTTCCACAACTCTCACTTTGTATTGAGTCACTCTGAAAAACCTTATACTGTTGCCTGGCAACCACATATCAAACGTCCGCTTTGCATGATTTTCCTCCGGTCTTACGTGAATTCAGAGTCATGACAACAGAGGAGTAAACAGACGTTTGATTTAAAGGGAAGCCCTGAATGGGAGCAGACAGGGAGTTTATGTTTCATATTCAGCTGCTGTGGTTTCAATAGTTTCAGTTAAAGGTGGTGACAGATGTAACGGTTCAACAGTATTGACAGGAGATCAGATATCTTGTCAGTCATGTTGTCAGACTGACTAATCAAAGCTCGTCTTTGTCTTTGGTAAAGGAACAATCCATCAGTGAAACACAGTCCAGCACATATTAAGGATCCATCCATTGAACCATTTTTCTCATTCCTGTTGAGAAACTTGACATAATGTCCAAATATTCCCAATTTTCCAATATTTCCAACAAATTGATTCCTGTACAGCACAATAATTTCACACCAGTGTACTATGCCGTAAACATTTATCACTTTCAGCAGATAAGAAACAAGAAATTACAATTTAGAAAGTGTCTCCATTTTTCATCTGTAAAATGTGCCACTCTCACTTATATACCGTATTGGTCTTAAAATAGTACTCCACCAATTTAGCATTACACTCCTATAACATCGCCTACAACACAATGGAAAGTAAAAAAAAAAACATTCACACACATCAACATTTCTGCAGCAGAAGCAGAGATATTGTCTTATTTTTCACGCATTCTTCTTTCTTGTCAAAACCTGGTGCCTACATTACCCACAATGCAACTTGACCACCAACAGTACAGCTAATGTAGCATCGAGCTGTCAGCCTGAGGAGCGGGCTACAGAGGTCTGGTGAACTCACTTCTCCACACCCAGAGATTTTTTTTTTTCCCATTTTCAAACTTCTTCAGCACCAACCACCGCTGACTCAAGTGACATCATTTAAGGCAATTTATCAGATTTCACACAGCTGCCTCTGGAGCCACAAAAGGCTTTATACAACTTTTGTATAAAGTACTGGTCGAGCTGTACTATCCAGTACACCACAGATCATAACAGGCCATTTTGGAAGGTCATGATTAAGTCTTAATGCTTCACTGGTAAAAATTAAAAGGTAATCTTTTACTACAAAGAAGTCAACACATAGCTTAATGATCTAAAACACACATAAAACACAAATATACCGTACAACCCATTATAACTATTAAATACATGGGTGTAATGATCCATTTGTTGAATCGATGCATCAATTATAAACTAATGCCGATTCAGCCACAGTGATCTACTAAAACAAATTAACAGAGAGAATTGCTTCTGCAAAAATCAATATAAAGTGCTTTGAATCAAACTAATTAAAGAATATTATGATGAAATAGAGGTCAGTAGATCTATTACTTGGCAGTTTTTTCCACAGGTAGCCCTGCTGGAAAGTGAGGTTTCTGACACTACAAACAAACATGAGACAAAAGAGAGTGACCTGGTTGATTACTGAACCTGAAGTCCAAAATGTGGCTACAGTTTGGCTTCCTAAAAGTTTAAGTCTTCAGTCTTTTGGCATGTTGAACATCAAATGAAAATATTAAGACATATAATCAAATCTTCACCTTGGAAACAGCAGTTTGTAACAAATACAACTCCATTAAATAAATGTGCACTAATGCAAGTGAGACTGTCCCTGTTCTTCTACATGGTGAAAAATAAACACGGAATTCCATATAAAACCTTACTCCTTTTAACAAAAGAAAAATAATCTTAACTCAAAGTGTACTCACTAGCTTTTTCCAGGGCTTTCACCCACATCTCATGGTCCTCATCAGTGGATGGTGTTTGCTCAGTTGTCACGTGACCTAAGTATGGAAGTTCAGTAACTTGATAACACATGGCTGTATATCTGTCTCTGTTCAAAGGTAATATTTGGCAACAATGACAACTGAGCTATTTCCATCCGCTCTTTTTTTTGTCAAAAAGAGTAATGTTTTGTACGTTTTCTGATTATTGTTAATCTTTTATAAGATTAAGGACAGTCTCACTTGCACATGTTTATTTGATGGATATATAATTCTGACTAATAGTTACTGATTCCTAATAGAGATTTATTGTTAAATATTTATTGACTATAAATTAACAAAAACAAAAATCTCTCTTGAATCTGAATCTAAACTAAATCATAAATCCAAATGTTAGGTTGTGGTGTCAATACCAGACCTCTATGGAGGACATGTTGACTTTGTTTTGTTTGAGCATGTGGTATGTATGACACTGTTGTTTTTTTCTTGACTGGAAAAATATTTATAATCGCACTCTCCTCCTACATACTGAACCCACAGCTGAATGGAACAAGCTTGTTCCCCCCCGCTCTCTGTGGGCTGCCAGTCACTCTGGGTAATGTAGGAAATCACAGACTGAATATGAAATACTGAGTGGTTGTACAAGAAAGTTCAATTGATTCCACTGTTAAAATTCATGTTTTGTCTTTTCAAACTGTACTTGTCACTAATTGATAATATCTCACAATCTGCGGGAATCCACGTGTGCACAAACACTCATAGTAAAACTGCATTTACATTTCTGTTTCTTTTCTTTTACTCCTTCAGTTCAGCATCACGCTATATAGCAGAGCTGCAATCGGGTCATTATCCTGGAGCGGCTCAGTGAGGAGCTTCAAGAACTCTGCTGTGGGTGAGTCTGAGAGGAAAAAGGTGGGAGGCAGAGGTTCAAGAAGGAGAGGAGGAGTGCACCGGAGGACGAGTGAGGGGGAGGGAAAGCAAGCGAGCTTAGGTCTGGTGGTTGGAAAGGAGAACGATGAAAATGTTTACTTATACATTAATTTGTATATAAAGAACGTGAGGTTCATGTTGTCCTTTTAGTAAAAAGTTGATCTGACTTCAGTTGATTCAGTAGTTGCCAAAACATACTAAGAGAACTTATCTCGTTAGACTTTATGACTTGTCTGATATTTTTAATTAAACATAGGAACCTTTTCTGGAATGTGTGGGTGTAAATAGAACTGCTATTTTTACCAGAGCGTTTGTAAGAGATGAGGTGATAAAACTCAGATTACTGCCATATGTGAGTCACAAGTTTAGTTTTTTTTATTATCAACATACGGTTTTATTTAACGTGGCTGCTAACGTGCTCTCATGCAATTGTGGGTTTTTTTTCTTTTCTGTAAAATGGAAAGTTCCAAAACTTAATAATCATCATCTATTGCTGACACCGTGGAGCCCCCGACTGCATCACACGGTCTCCATGTGTGTTGAAGACCATGTGATATGCCTGAAAGCTCCGCAGCAAGTGGATCCCAAAGCCCAAGTCTTTGTTGGTTTTAGGAGACGGTTTCAGATCAAGAGTTTGCTCGCTTGCTTGTTGTGGAGCTTTCGTCCATATCACATGGTCTTTAAAGTCCCCTTTCAGACATGCACTCCTTTACTTCATCTGATGGCAATTTAACATGTTGGTCTCATGTCTGAATAACAACTTAACACATTCTCCTGTCTGCCCTGTTTCCCTGCCACATACTAACTCTCCAGTCATTTCAGATCCAGCCACTCCCTCCTGACCTGCAGTAACCACTTTGCTGCAGTTCCCTGCCCACCTGCTCACCTCTTCCAGGGCAGTGGTGGCTCTAAAACTGTTCGAGAAGCGAACTCGTGACCGGAAGGTTGGTGGTTCAGTCCCCCGGACCGGCAGGATAAATCTGGGGAAATCTGGGTGGGGAAAGTGAAAAGCAGCGCTTTACCACCACTGAGGTGCCCTTGAGCAAGGCCCTTAATCCCAACTGCTCCAGTGGAGCTGCTCAGTGGCCAGCAGATCAAACTGTGGTTTTACTGGACAGCTTCCAGGTGTGAATGTGCAACTGTGTGAATGTGGTCAGGGCTTTCCTGAAAAAGAGAGCATTGCTCTCAGTGATAAATGAATGTGAGTTCCCACTTTCCCTCATCAGCCCTGCAGTATATACACAGACCCATTTCCACTCATTCCTTGCCAGATTGTCTTTTGTGCTTACGTGTATCTGATTTGGAATGGTTCTAAATGTGATCTCCAGGCTTTTTCACAGTATCTCAACAAGTGTATTTAACAAACCTGAAAAGCAAAAAACATTCTCTTGTGTATTTAACACTACTTGTTCACCATTTGTCCACATACCCCTTGGTAACTGCAGAAGTACCCCTGGTTGGAAATCGCTGCCCTAGATCACTGACTAGGTGCACCTATAGAATGACTCATCACGCATGTTTCATTTTGCACTGAGGAAAGTACAACATGGACTGAAACGTTTTCACTTTTGCACTCTTGCACATTTTTTCAGTCTGTACAGCCCTGTAATGTATTGAATACAAATATTTAAAATTTAAGACTCCAGTCTGAATCTCTTTTTGTTCTCTGTGTACGAGTCCTCCATTGCTGCAATACCAATACTATTTTTCTGACATTTTATAAACTAAACAATTGATTGAGTAAATGACAAGATCATTTCCAGATTAACTGATAATGAAAATGAAAGTTGAAGAAATGTCACCTCAGTTCACATCGCCTATCGAGTATTGCTTCCTGAGAAGGAAACAGAGAAGGGACCTCTGGCACAACTTCACCTATGGAAGTAGATGGAGAAGGGAAAAAGTCTGAAGAAGTCAAAACTCCAGTTTTACTACTAGTCCACACTAGTAGTATAAAGAACAACTTTATTGTGAGACCAATGCATTTCGCCCTATGACCTTCATCAAGGTCATCAAGCTGAAATGCGTTGCAGTTGCTATATAAGTTATTAAAATCTGTTATATCTGGTAAACCTGTTCAAGATCAATAAACTCTAAACAACAAGACAAAAACAAGTTTTATGCTTGGCTGAGGTGGAACAGCAGCAATGGAAACAGAGCGAATAAATCATGACCTAAATGAAGCATGTGACTTAACCATCACTCGTCACCAAAGAGATGAAAAATAGCTGCAGGGAAAAACATGAGATCTGTGTGGAGCCATAAGACTGTAACATTCCTCAAATTAATACATGAAATAAACATAAACCATATTTCCAACATGTTTTCCACACAGTTTGTGCTTTGACTGCCGCTATTTTAATTACGTCAATTCATTGCGGCCTCTTCCTCTGCAATGGTGTAATGGCACTCGACTGGAGAATTAGCGCAACCAACTGTTTATCTCGATTAACCAACTCCTAATATTCACACAACAGTAGTGGATGGAAATGCGCATTAATTATTTTGCCGATTTTCTGGAAATTCTGTTTAAATTTGCACTAAATTTGGATGGAAACATGGCTACTGTCAGCACAAAGATTACTAAAAAGGCAACATTTCAGTCATATACCACAGACATCATATTTGCACTAGAGCCACAAGCTACAAAAAGGTCAAAAAAATGTATCAAATGGGACGCCGGCATGCCGTTCCCCATCTCTCTCTCCCCTCATTTCAAGTCATCTCTCTGCTGTCAGATCTCTAATGACGGCATAACATGCCCCAAAGTACACGAGTAAAATCACAAACACCTAAGACAATTACACCATCGAAATTTTATACAATTCACCCATAAAATGAGACAAATGTATAGAGCCATGATAGAATACAAAAATTTCAGTGTGTGTGTGTGTGTGTGTATGTGTGTTAGTGTGTGTAGGTATGAGTGGATGTGGGGGAAGGCGAGGTGTATGGTTAACCATAGACTGAGCTCTCTGTCTCTTTCAGACACACACACTCTCACACAAACCTTCACTTGCATTGCACTGCAGACTTGAAATCTAGGTCATGGTAACACACACACACACACACAGTTTAAAGGCTCGACAGAGAGAGAGAACAATCAGATGTGATGAAGACGAGGCTCGATCTGAAGCTCACCACTGAACTATTTCAGACTGTTCACTAAAGCCTTAAAGCAGAAATCTACCCTCTCTAAAAACACTGTTAGATCTAATCAGTGTTTCAGTGCTTGCAGCCTTTCAAAAGTTGCTTTTTGATGAGGTGTTGCAATGTTCTTTTCTGTTGTAGCCAGTTTCTCTCAACCTGCCTTGTTTGTCTACGGTATGACTTGATGCCTTTTTAGCACAAGACAGAAAATGTGTGAACTTGTTGCAGTCAGCTGTGGTTTAGAAGTGTGATCCGACAAAGAGACAGCAACAGCAGAGTTTATTTTGGCACTAATGTCTCAGTGTTTAGGGCACAACATTACAATCATCATGATGGTGATGTAGTATCATATCTATCATTTAAAAATTACAACTAATCAGAAGTTTAAGTGAGTCTGAGGTAAAGATGAAACTATATAATGTCTGAAATTTAAGGACTCTCGCCTGCAGATCAAAAAGTGGCCTTTCATTTCTATCAAGAATTTTTGAAACATGTTTGATATTTCAATTGAAACCTGGCAGGTCTGTCACAAATAATTACATAATAGTCATGGAAACAGAACTGTTTGCTTCTAGTTGCGAGTACAAATATAAAAACAGTCCAAATATGTTACGGCTGTGACAATTTGTCTGCATTTTGTTTCCAAATGTTATTCCCCTGCCGTGTCTCCTGTCTCTGTGTGTGTGTGTGTGTGTGTGTGTGTGTGTGTGTGCATATGTGTCTGGAGGCGTGGCTACTCCTCCTGTCTCTCTCCACTGGCTCCTGACTCAACCACTCTCACTCACCTGAGATCCCTGCCTCCCATCAAGCTCATCAACCCCAGCATATCTACTCCGGCTCTCCATTCACTCATTGCCAGATTGTTGATTGTTCAACCACTGTGCTAGTTATTAGCTAACCATTGCTTTTGCTAAAGCATTCAATCTGTGTCGTGTTTCTGTGCTCCAGGATCACAACTCACCTGCCTGCTCCTCGTTTGCTCCTGCCTGTCTCCCAGCCACGCCACTACCTCACCTACCCGCTTACCTGTTCTGGATCTTCTTCATCCCAGTCTCGCCAAGCTCCACCACCATACCTTCATGTCCTCGCTGCCAGGGATCCCAGCCCCTGGTCTCCATCCACTTCCCCTTTCCCGTTCTTCAGTAGATCTCTTTATATTCCTACCCCTTGTCTGAGTCCTGCACTTGAGCCCAACCGTTAAAATATAGAATTATTAAAATAGAACTATTAGCCTACTTGAATAAATACATAAGATAAAAAATAATAGAAGACATTTATAATTTGCCTGTTTGGGGACCCCCTAATGACAGTGGGTCCTCAGTGACATATGCCTGAGGCCGGCTTTGATAATGCTTTTGTAAAAAAGTGGGGATAGTGGTGAACAACCCGAAAAGGAAATTCAATGTGCTACTGAGTACGTATGTTTCCATCCACTTGCTTTTATGTGCGTTTGAATACCTTTAAATTTGGAACGCCATAAATTTGACAAAAAAGGGTTTTACACTTACTTCAGGTAGAAAGGTTGTCATATAAAAAAAGAGATATAGGCTGATAACATTTTTTAATAAAACTTGATGATGTGGCACCTGCTTTCGCAATTGTAGACAAATGATTCCTGTCATGCTGCCATTCACTGTTACAGGCCTCCACTCTACCAGAAAGGCCCAAAAAATAAAGAGCTGAGTTGCAGGGGGGAGTTATAGTGTTCGATTATGTACTCTTGTCACGTCCTCTTAAATATCACTATATAAATGTATTTGATGTGTAGTTGAAATATGTGATACTGTCTGACAGTGATATATAAGGTAACATTTTCAACCTTAAAGCTACTCAAAGGTAAAAATATAAGGAAAATGGATGTTAAGGGATCAAGTGTAGACTTTGAAGTTTTACATTTTTTTAACTATATTTTATTTTAATTTATTGCTATTGAACTAAATATATGTATATGTTGTTTTGGGTACTGCTTTGGGATTTTGTGCTCTGTTCTAACTTTCTGGCTGGTGAAAGTCAGTGAAGGCCAGTTGGTGTGTGTGATGTCTTGTCTTTATTACAGTTTAGAGTACAAGTCTGTCCTCATTTTTTCACTAAATACAACATTAGATTCAAACCAGTATCTCTACAAATGTGTAACATGCATGTGTTGAAAATCAGGGTTCAAAATGGCAGCTCAAACAGGAATCCCTCGCTGACAGACCATAAAACCTCACATTTACTGCTGTTTTACAGCAGATTGTGAACAAAATGCATAATTCAGTAGCTGCAATGGAAATCTCTCCATGTGATCCTCTACATTTGGCCTGTATCCACAGGAATATAAAAAACACACCAACAAATAAAAGAAATGGTCCCAAAAATTCAAAGAGCATCACCAGTAGCAGCATTTTTAGACAGTCTGCTCTGCTCAGCTAATTTCCACTCCTGCAGACAGAGTCCAAATTTCTCCACATTCCTACCCTCTGGGAATAATCTGTCTTTATTTCTAATGAATTGCACGGAGAGATGCATGTATCGCCTGCATCAACAGATCGCAATCTGAATCCAGCAAGGCATGTCTCATAAATTATGCGCTCTCTGAGCTTTTGATAAGCTAATAGACATCTGAGTGGAGGCAAATTGATGCTGCGCTCACGTGATTCAGACAGACACGATTCACTATTGATTACTGTTTAGCGGGGGCTGAACAGTGGCCTATCTTAAACATCACACCTCTGTTTATACGACAGAGCACTTTCCTCTCTATTGTTCATTATTCATTAGTCATCTGGACTGCCTGTGGGACTCCCTTCCATCTGCTACAGCTCCATTTCCATATGCCTGTATCTGATATGTGGAGAGAGAGTGAGAGAGGGAAGCAGAGGGAGGGTATAAATTCATCTCTTTCTGCTCCCTTCATCTCTGTTTCAAAAGGTAATGCATTGGTTGATGCTATCATTGGGAGAATTGATGAAATGATAAAACTGAAAATAAATTGCTGCTTTGAACAGAGACAGCAGAGTACTGGGACACAACAGGACTGGTGTGGGAAGAAAGAAGTGTTTGAGTGCTGCGGGTGGGTGGCAGGGGAGGGAATTTAAAAAGAAAGAAATGTATAATTAGGAGTTGGCCGAGTAGTCTGCCCACATGGAAATTCACATTGAATAATCTGACACAGGAAATACAAAAAAAAAAAAAAGATTCACAGAATTATTCTCATTTTGCAATTTCAATGTTGGTTTTATTGTTTAGTAACAAAATGTAGGCAAAAACTTTATACTATTTTAACTTTTTACTTTTATTATTAAGACATAAAATGGAACAATGGAATGACTACTACTTTGTGCTTTGTTTCAGGAACTGTAAATTTAATATATTCATGCAAAAAATAGAAAACCAGTAATTGAGTTTCAGTGTTCCTGCAGAGTTTGATACTTCTGCTAAATTAACAAAATTTGCACCAGAGCTTCTCAACATGGAGTAGCTGGATATGTAGATAAAGCTGTGACTTGAGTGTTTGATGTCATTTGTGATTGAAAATAGATTCAATTTTCTCCCTCCATGCTCTGTAAAATGGAAGGTAAAAGTAATGCCATGCTCAGATTCACATGACAACTTGACAGCTTCCTGAGAGCTCAGTTTGTTTGTTTTTTAGAAATCTGAAACATAAAAACAGACATTTAGTAAGTGCTGACTTAGAACATGAGACACTGAACTCTAAAGAAACCCTGGAAGATGTTTTAAAGAATAAGGATTATATATCCTATATAAGAACCTGGACTGGCTTGTTGTCTGCCTAAGGACTCACCCCTTTGCTGGGGTAGCACACCTGCAACTTTTTTCCCCTAATCTGTGGATCCACTTTGTAATGACAGCAGGCAATAAGTGCAAGAAAATGAACAGGATGTTAATGCAAAATTCTACCACGGACCTTCTGACACTGCAACAGAGCAACATTTATTTTTGTGATGCACAGACATTGTGTGTAAAAACACACACGCAGTATTTTAGGAAACAGAAAGCAGTTAAGACTGTACCAGAGAGACAATATGGCAGATATCGTAGCTCTTACTTCTGATATGGATGGTAATGGATTTGTTTATTTATAGGGGAGAAAGCAAATTAAATCAACATCGGAATTTAAAAACATCATTGTAAATTTGCTGGAGTTAGCTTAACAGCTAATTTGCTTTCTCTAAAAAATATAGGGGGGAAAAACAGTTTATTTTGAAGCAATATTGCCTGTATTTGTAGTTGTATCGGTGGTTTTGTAAAGGTGGAGAAATTATTGGGTTGTAAAGATGCAGAAATGCTAAATCTAGGGCCCCAAAAAGCTAGGCCCTTGGCCCGTCGACCCTGATACTGTAAAAACATATGCACACTTGGGTGAAACTGCATTGACATTTCTAATAGGAATTGACTCCAGGTTAAGGTTTTTCCTTTGCCTTCCAGTGTAATATTGATCTGTATGATACATACAATATGTAATCAATCAAACTGCCTCACATCCATCATATCAGAGGGAGATGACACTGACTGACACGAAACGATTTTTAATGAAACGGAAGTCCTTCGATTTCTATACAATAAGTAGTAAAATTAGCAGCACCAAAATGGAAAAATCCTCCATTACAATTTAAAAATAAAGTGTTAGCAGTGAAATTATACAGAAGAATGCCAGAAAGTCGTACTTTATGTGTTGACATGTTAATGCATCAATAAGGAAAAGAGTTAGAATCAGAGACGATGACCTGATGATATGAATTAAAATCCACAAAATTGGAAATTTAAGGTTTTTCACTTAACTCTTACACCGGTTAGGGGATTTTCACGCTTTCAGATTGGTTGAAGGATCACATGTTCTTCTACAGGTTGCAAAAATCTGGCAAAAATCTGAGTTTCAGAAAAGCTGACAGGGGAGATTTAGATTTTCACCTGACAACAGACCTATTTTGTGAGCTTATCTAACATTGTAAATAAAATATTTAAAATGCTTTAAATGCAAAGTAAGCAGTAACTACAGTCACATAATCTTAGCTGAGTAAAGTAAGTATTGGTATAGTATTTCCCTCCAAAAAGTAATGGAGTATATCATGGAGTCCCCCAAAATGAAAGTACTTGAGTAAAGTACAGTACCTAAAACTGTTCTGTGTGAATGTACTTATAGTTACTTCTCACCTCTGGATCTCAACAATCACCAAACCAACACAAAGTTTGACCTCAATTCACACAATAAGATGTCATCAGCCACCTCACCGGTTTGTAAAGAAAGTGAGTGGATCATCAGAGATGGTAATGTCATGTCATCCTGTCAGAGTGAACTGCACCATAGAGGGGGCTTAGCAGTGTGTGTGTGTGTGTGTGTGTGTGTGTGTGTGTGTGTGTGTGTGTGTGTGTGTGTGTGTGTGTGTGTGTGTGTGTGCTCGCCCCTTAGGGGCAGGGATGTCAGTAATGTGAGAGCAGGCCCGTGTTGATGGTCGGGGGGGTCCGTGTCTGGAAGGTCAATGAAACACAGCTCTCCTCTTCCTCACTGCGTCAGGGAAATTCAAAACCTTACTGGAGTCACAGATGACACATTAGCATGCATAACAAACCCAGACTGGGCCCATATATCTGGCTGATCCAGGACTTTTATTCAATATCAGACTGTCAGTGTCATCAACTTCTAATATGACGCAAGTTTCTTTCTGAACAAAACGGCCGAAAAGCAGTCTATAGAACCTGCAGTCATTTTCCTTCTTTGCACTAGATTTTCTCTGTGATTTAACTCTTCATATTGACACAGTATCTCACAGACGTTCCTTGACTTTAAATAAAAAGCTGTATGTAATTACAGCAGGTTTTTACTTTACATTGCATAAGACTGAACTTCACTGATCCCATGTGGGGAAATTAAACGTGTCACAGCAGCAAAAACAACTACAAATGCATAGTATAGATAAGTAATCTAAGAAATTTCAATATAGGGCTGCAACTAAGTTTTTCATATATTTTCCATTCTATCGATTATTTTTTGATCAATTCACCATTTAGTCTTTAAAATGTCTAATGGAATGAAAATAATGGAAAGTGCCCATTACAAGATCCCAGAGCCCAAGGTGACTTATTCAGGTTGTTTGGTCCGCCCAAAAGTCCAAAACCCAAAAATATTAAATTCTCAATTATATAAAACAATAAAAGCAGCAAATCATCATGAAGTTGATGATTCATTTTCTGACAAATCGACTTATCGTTTCAGCACTACTAGAACACTACAGTACATACATCATGAGAGTCAACTATGCAAACTATAAAGCATGCAAAGTAAAAAATAAAAACAGATTACTATATACACTTTATATAAGTAGTAACTATGAATGTGATGATCTAAATACTGTGAGTATTTTTCACCTTAAAAAGTATAAATTCCAGCAGAAATTATATATTAATATAAACAACTATCTACTGACAGTACTTGCTCAAAAATATTAGTTTTAACCCCAAACAAAATACAGAAAATATGTAGAGAAGCACACACTATTTGTTAGTTAGTTATATGATATCATACAGACACTGGTGGAAAGTAACAAAGTACATTTACTCTGTAAGGTACAAGCACTGAACTGAAGTACAATTCTGAGCTACTTGTGCTTTACTTATTTTCTTTTTATGCTACTTTATACCTCTACTTCACTACATTTCAGTGAAAACAACTGTACTTTTTACTCCACTACATTTATTTCGCAGTTACTTTGTAGATTAAACATATGACCACAATATGAGACTTCTTTGTACATAAAGTAGTTAAAATTGCTCCTTTTCAACCAGCAACAACTTTAAATACTGCTTACAAGTCACTGCATCAATTATGACAATCCATATAATAATATATTTAATATACTGTATATGATGTATTCTGCATTATGAGTACTTTTACTATTGATTGTGGGTGAGAATACTTATGTGCTTTTGCTTAAGTAAAATACCAAATGCAGGACATTTACTTGTAATAAAGTATTTTTACATTGTGGTAGTATTACTTTTACTTAAGTAAAGGATCTGACTACTACTTCCACCACTGCATGCAGAGATGTGTATGTTGCCTATAATAAAAAGTTGTTCATGTATCTCAAATACTTCATTCGTTCTCATTTATTCTCTCCCTCAAATGTTTCTTTCTGTTTCTCACGCATCCTCATTCCTCTTCATCCCACCAGTTTTCCTCTTGAATTTGATTGTATTGTACTGAACTCCACACAGTGAAGACTGACCAGATGTTTAACGCAAGGCACTGCAATTATCATGCTCTATTTGTGAGCACATGTGTACACACACAGTGTTTGCACTCAATGTGTATGTGTGTCTTTTTTTGTGATCATAAACTGGCCTGTTCTTCACCTGACAAAATTAAAATTTAAAACAAAAATTTTTTTCCCCTTGGGCAGATTTCACTTTACCTGCATTTAAATGTTGCGATTATTCTTTGCTCTGAAATAGCTGACTCATTTCCTGTTGTGTCTCCACTCTGTATCATCAACTGCTGCACAGCCATGTCACAGTTTAGTTATGCGCAGCTCTCTGCACCGCAAGTGTATGCCACGGTGTGTGTATTGTAATCAGGTAGAAGGTGTGTGTGTCTCATTTTTAGTTTCATTTGTAGTTTTTTTTTTTTTACTGTAAAAATACTCAGGGGTTGGCCTATAATAATGCATGTGCTGGTATGCAATATGAATGTGAAGAAAAGACGGGGGGTCGTGTGTGTAAAAGATGGCTCGGTGGTGGAGGAGGGGGAAGGGGGGTTCTTTGGATTGTTGCAGCAGCTGGTTGGCTGCTGGGCTGGTTTCCATGGCAACGTGTGTAAAAAGAGTACAGGCTCCGTCCCTCAGTCCCGTATTGATGCTCTGTACAAAAGAATAACGTTTTACAATTACATGCCCTCCACTCTGTCTCTTTCTCTGTCTGTCTGTCATTAATCCTTCTCTTAACTCAAACACTCAAACTGAGAGGGATTTATCTGAACTGTTTCTAAAAAACATCTAATTGAAAATAGGAGATATTAAAATATGAGTTTTATTAATAGACAATATGCAGACTCTCCTCATCAGTCTAAATCAGTGTGCAAGAATAAGAAGATTTTTTCAACTGATCTCCACATCCAAATTCATATTCTCCACAGAAAGGGTAACTGATTAGATTAAAAAAAAAAAGCCTTTGCAGGATTTGCTGCTGTTCATATGCAGCTCTTGCAGAAGGATTAATTTAGTGCAATGCATGGGGAAACTCACCAAAAGACTCTTGTGGTTCTGCTGACAAAAATAGTTCAGTATGTTTAAAAAACCACCTACAGAGGGACTCTACAAGGAAATGATATCAAGTCACCTTCAGACCTGCAGCCAGAATAACATGATCTCTGCTTGCAAAGACAGAGTTTGATGGTTTGTGTTGAAATCACTGATTTTATTATTCAGATTAACTGACCCTTTGACAGGTCCTGCTTTAAAAACTCCTGCTGCACAGATAAGCTTTGTTCAAAAACACAGAACCTGAATTTACATTCTAGCAGGGAGCCCACCGTTTACAAAGATAATATAGATGAAAGTCAAAACGTATGTAGAAAATTATGCAAAAGACATTTAAAGTTTAATTAAATCTGGAGTGTATCTTTGTTAAGTGGTGGAGGAAGGTCTGAAAAATGAATGTGTGATGCTGTCAAACTGTGGGGAAAATAATTATTTATCTTATTATGAATGTACTTAGTGGAAGGTTCAGGGTGAACACTACAACCATTAGGGTTCAAATAAATTAGAGGTCTGGGGTAAAATGTTAAAATTGCTTTCTTTGGATATTTTCTAACATCAAATCCGTTTTGCAGGATGGCAGTTGGTGTTTTGTACGATTAACTGGTAGCAGACTGAATGCAAAAATGCTAGATAGAATAAAGGTTTAAAGGCAGAACAGTTAAATGGATGAACACAATGTTGTGAAGACTGCTGGCCTTGAGCTACCTCTGCACTACATGTAGCAGGTTGGTTTTGGCAAGAAAATCAGATGGATTGCTTCACAATACAGAAGAGAAAAAAGGGCTGCTGATCTTTGCAAACAACAATCCAACAAACAATCCAAACACCTGCAGATTTTTGGTCTAAGTTGGATTTAAAGACTGAAAAAGAATATCACTATTAACAGATTGTCTTCCTTGATAAAATGACAAGAAAGAAGGAGAAGGGGCAGAAACTAACTGGATTCATGGGAAATGTGGTCTTAATTTTGAGAAATACAATACCACAGGCACAAAACAGACACTATGAATACGTTTTTTGGGAAGTTGCTCTTTTCCTGTTTGGAGAAACCAAACTACATTCATGTCTATAACTATTTTGCATAAGCAACATACAGTCTGAGGGAGATGTAATGCTGCCAGCACATAGATTTTTCTTTAATATACGAGACAGAGCCTTCATATTGTGCAATAAATATCTGCAAGACATTCACTGCCAACATTATTCAGATGGTTATTCCTATAATCATGCATATGGCTAAAAAAAACCCCAACAAAAACATAACATTAACTAACATTATTTAAAATATATTTAAAATGATTTAAATCCCAAAAGAAGTTTCTTTCAGCTTATACTTGAGGTTTTGAAATTCAAAGCAGTTTCAAAACATCTAGTACATGACGGGCTACAAGCCAAGAATAATATTTGGCTGTTTAAGGAACTACTGTTCCGCACAGGGAAATATGGCTCCCATGAAACACTGCTGTAAGCCCATTGGTGCAGTACAGTAGAGGGCAGGAGAGGACAAGAGAGGGCATTACAGGACATTATTGTAAAGTATAGGACATTAGAGGGCAGTGGAGCACATTAAATGGCAGTTCAGTAGAGTACAGAGAGGACAGTACAGTTCATTAGAGGACAGTAAAATACAGAAGAGGACAGTACAATACAATGAAGGACAGGACAGGTTAGAAGGTACAGTAGAGGGTACAAGTACAAGACAGTACAGGAAGGTAGAGGACAATATATAGACAGTAAAGAACTTTAATAAACAGGACAGGACAGCACAGCTGAAGATAGTGCAGGACAGTAGAATACAATACAGAAAGGTGCAGGAAAGTACAGTACAGAAGCAGCTAGTACAGCACAGTACATGACAGTACAGACAGTAGAAGACAGTACAATACAGGTCAGGAAAGTATAGTTCAGTATAGTAGAAGACAGTAAAGGATTATTACTACTACTGCTACAGGGCAGTAGAGTAGAAGACAGTAAAGGATAGTACAGTAGAGCACTCCCAGCCTGTTTGCATTGTGACCCTTTACAGCAAAGCAATGTATTTGAGACTCCTTGTCACAGGTTGCATACATATATAAAAAAAAAAACATTAAAAAGCATTGATTAGAGGAATGTCAGAAAGAATAAACACAATTTTGCAGCAGAAAAGTTTCTTCTTTTTCTTTGCTTTATTGTTAATCATCTCGCGACCCCTCAGATTTATCTTGCGTCCCCTTGGGGGGCACCGACCCACAGCTTGGAAACCACTGTAGTAGAGGACAGTACAGTTAAGAACAGCAGAGGACAGTAAAGTATAGTACAGGACAGTACAGTACAATAGAGAACAGTAAAGTACAGTATACGACAGTGCCGTAAAAAGCGCTACAATACAATGAAGCAAGTTATAAATACTAAGTAAGCATCAGACAGTGAAGGACAGAACAATACAGTCAAATATACTAATAGACATTACAGGACAGTAGAAGATAGTAAAGGACTTTAAAAGACAGTATAGGATAGTAAAGGACAGTATCAATAAAGTAAAATACACTACAACATAATTAAAGGTTATATTGATAACATTTTTATATACAAAAAAAAAAACAAACAAAACAACATCCACAGAGCTTTTAGAAAGGTGTGGATTAAAAGTATTACTTTTCCTAAAAAAATATTTTGACGGTGATTTAATCATTTTTTAAATGTTGACAGGTCCAAAATGAATGTTTTGTTTATCTCTGTGTGAGCTGTCTGACGTTTGGTTCCTGCTTCTAACAAGGCTTGTCAGTCAATAGTATAACGACGTTGGTATCACGTGGTATAGTTGCCAATTTGTGTGGAAAAAACGGACACTGACGTTAGCGCATATTAGCTATCTTAGATTAATCGTAAACAACAATAACCCATAAAATTACAGTTCTGCATATTTAAACAAAATAAACAACAACTACTGACAGCCATATTCCTTAAAGCCTTAACTTAGAAAAATAATAGCTTCAATCCCTGAAGAGCTACGTTAGCATTAGAGACGGTTGCGTTCAGTTACCTAACGTTATAGTTCCCTCAAACAATGTAAAGTTATAACGAAGATGCATATCAGAGGGGATTTAGAAGTGGGCCAGGGTCCGACATAACCGATGGCCCGGGGGCCAGTACAAGTTTATGTAGGGCAACTTGACTGTGGCAGACTGGTCCACTTATGAAAAGACGGTCGGTCTTCTTTAAGAACGGAGTGGATGTGGGATCCCAATATATTACCAATGTGTCATGTCGAAGGTGAATTAAAGTTCACAACTACTGTAAATCTACTCATTATACTGTTTAGACCCAAACAGTGACTGTTATTGAGGGTGTCATCTCATATGGCAGTCTAACGTTAGCCCTATTATGAGACACTTTGCTGAGGTACTTGTGGCTAGCTAGCCATGTAGCCCGCTGTGTTGAGCTCAACAGTTATGGTACTCACATTATTATAAAAATCTGAAAATACTGACATGATCATACGTCGTCCTTCTCCCTGTAGCCATTGTTGCTGTGCGGTGCTCAGTTGTTTTTTATAATCTGCTATGAGATGTACAATGTACTGTACTGAACTCTTTGATTGGATTGAAATGTAAATATTTACCTAATGTAATTTTACGGTAAGTGTTGTAATATAGGGCCCCTATAATTATTAAATGATGGGGGAATAAGTGTTACCTAAAGCTAGCTAGCCATATCCTAAGATTACCATAGATAACATTACATGAAACACCACCAGACAAAGTAACCTAAATCTATAGCTAATGTATAGCTGTATGTTCCTAAATGAATTCACTACTTTATCACGAAAGATTTATCACTATATATGAGTCTGAGTCTCACTCCACTCGACCATGAAATATCCAGGTTGTGCAACAAACTGGCAACCACTGGAAGGGGGGAGGGGGAGTGCGTCATCTAGTGGCTGGATGTTATCAATGTTATCAATAGCACCTTTAAGGACAGGATAGGACAGTAGAAGACGGTTCAGTACAGTAAAGACAGTAAATGACAGTACAGTTCAGCACTATCAGCACGTGTACAGTAAATACCATGTTAAACACACTAACAGGAAGGACTAACATGGCTGTCTGGGGTTTTCTTGATCTGCTCAGTGTATGATAAATCTTCTGTAACTGTAATTAGTAATTATGACTGTTCCTTCTGAGTGTGTATGTGCAGGACTGAACAATTACGCTCACTGGAAAACACTGAAAGTTGCTAAACACTCAGTAGTTATAGGAAGAGGAAGTGTGACCTCATCAACACACAGAGGCTTTCTTCTCCTGCTGTGCATTTCATATAAAAAAAAAATTGAAATCAAATCCATTACTTAGTGTATGACAAACATGATGGATGCGATGTCCAGGACAAAATGTCAAAAGACGGTAACGTGTAAAAATATGGGTGAACCTGGTTGTCAGCCAGGCATCTGCTGCTGTGTTATCTGCAGGAATCTACTGATTTGTGATTGGCTGTGAGAGGCGGACTGCTCTGTCTGCCTCTGAACAGGATGGATGGATAAATGGATAGATGGAGGGATATATGGATAGAAAACTAGATCTGTGCCTTTAATCGTGCTCAAGATAGTGGTCACAGATAGGTGATGAGTCATATTATAAACATAAATGAAATATCCATTACTTTTATTTTTAACTACTTTTCAATTTGGCCAAATTATTACTTTTTCACAGGTATTACTGATGGCCCTCATTGCTTTCCACCTTAAAGTATTTGCCTTCATGCTGAAAACCCAAAGGCCATTACATGAACACTGGCACCTCCTGGTGGAGAAAATACAAAATATTAAATCTATTATTTATTGAACAATTTGGTCATCTTTATTTTCCCTGCAGACATTCTTCTTGTTAGTAAGCCACATGTGTGTTTACTTGTCAGTTAACAACATTATAGAGGGCATATAGAGAAATCTAAAGACAAGAAAAGAGCTTGATAATTTGCATTACTAAATCATAGAGACTACAGGGGTTAGACATGCATAACATTATGCAATGCAATAGAACAGCACTGCAGTAAAAATACCTTGTTGAAGCTTATAATGTTAAATTTCTGTTGAGGGAAGTATTGATTCAAGTCAAGTTTGGGGCTGCAATTTGTCATATTGCACCATATTGTAAGGTGTTAATGTTACCGTGTCAATTCACTATATGTTCATTTTGTTATTTGATGAGTCAAAAATGTGTGTTTACTTGAAAAAAAGGGCACATTTCCCCTCAAAATTGATTTTAGAAGTAAGATACTGCGCCATGTATGACTCACCCGGGGAAATCAACTCTGCCAAGTTTCCCCTGAGCACCAACTTTATTATGTGACCAAAACTGTCATATGACTAAGCATCTAAAAGCAGTACAGTTCAGTTTTATAACTGTTAGATACTGTTGTTCTGTCCTTTATTAGAATGACCTACTTCTCCAGGTGGTCAAATGTCAATGTCTTGTGGTTATAATAATAATAATAATAATAATAATAATAATAATAATAATAATACATTGACACTTGTTGGTAGTTTGATGTTTCCTTGCTTGTCAACACACCTGGTAAGCCACAACTTCAACAACTTATTAATGATTCACGGTGAATTCAGTATTATACAGCTCTACAAACAAAACAAAAACTCACAATGTGTCAACAAAATCTCCACTCCATTTGTCTCACATCACTCACTACCGCCCTCAACCTACTGGAAAAAGAAAAGCAGTCAAACCAACTCTAAAAGTTAAATTGTACTAAAATGAGAGCTACGTTTTGTTTTTTATGTGTATGCTGGATTAAGGACTGTATCGAAAACACTCAAGCTATGACTTTTCCCATCTAAGCTCATTGAATGTGTCCTATCACTTCTTATTCTTTGTCTGCTTGTTTCACAAAGAAGTTTCACTTTGTATGTGGGTGGATAGATCACTGTTGCATTCAGTGTCTCATGGGAAGTTGCAATGACTGAGGAAAGATTTGCTACTACACAAAAAACACTGACACTAAAAGGTCATTTAAGGTCTGTTTTTATCTATTTTAGAAATCAAATAGCGCGGAGCTATAGGAGAAGCAGGGATTAGACTTAGAATCAGAAATACTTTATTGACCCCCGAAGGGAAACTCTTTGTTACAGCAGCTCGCCTTTACATCAGTGCACACAGGAGAAAGTACTAGCAAAAAATATAATACAATTCACTATAAAAACAGGTCAGAAAATAAATTAAGTACCAGGTGGGTATAAGTATAAAATAAAATAAGTGTGAAGTACCACAAGAAAATGCACAACAGGCATATTAGTACCTAAATGTATGATCTACTTCATTTAATAGCCTCTGCCACCTTAAATGTGTCCGATCTAGCTCAGATTCCATGGTTAAACAAACAAAGAAACAAACAATGTCCCTGCCCCTTTTTATGTTTTTTTTTTATTCAACACCATAATTGGTGCAGGATTTCCAAGAAGTCAGTATTCCGAGAGTCAGTGAACGCCTCGTGATTTCACAGTTAAATGCACACTCTGCTGCTTCCAGTCTGTCAGAGAAATGTTCGGATGGAGAGCAGCTTCTGTCTGCGATCACTAAACTTCAGTTACAGGTTAGTGACACTGTTTTCAATATTCTGCAGAGTTTTAACTATTTTAACTATTCCTACTATTTACCGCAATAATGGTCTTCTGAGTTTGGATACTGCACAATATAGCAAACATTTAACACCTTTCACACAGTAGTATGAACATGAAAACAACATAAATAGCTGCACGTGTCTTTGACATTTAGCCTTTGGTGTATTATAGGCTAAGTGGTTGCTATTTTAGTGCTCTCTTTTGTTTTGAAACCTAAGAGTATGAGCTTGTTAGCTACATTTAGAAACCCAGAGGTCATAACAGGCTAGAAAATCACTGAGTTGATCAGTAAAAAGTTGCATGCATTGATAAAGCAAAACATAGGTATTGATAGTGTGGTGAAGTTGTGGAGGGTTATATTCTTTTTACTATGTTCTACAGTATCTTTGAATGAGTGTCTACTGCAGGAACACTTGGAGTATCACTTATTTTATATTCAGAGCCTATATTTAAGTAAAAGTAGCAATACCACAATGTAAAAATACTCCATTACATGTAAATGTCCAGCATTCAAAATCTTACTTTAAGTAGGGAGGTATTATCAGCAAAATGTACTTAAAGTATCAAAAGTAAAAGTACTCATTATGCAGCAGAATGACCCCTGACAATGTTATATATATATTACTTTATTATTAATTACGCTTTAATATGTACAGTAATGTGAACAAATTCACATACATTTAGGTGGTTTAATCCATAATAAGGCAGTAACTATATCTGCTAAATGTAGTGGTGTAAAACGTGCAATATTTCCCTCTTTAATACAGTGAAGCAGAAGTATAATGTGGCATAAATTGGAAATACCTGTAATGTATACCAAAACTGTACAAAAGTACAGTACTTGAGTAAATGTAATTAGTTACATTCCAGCCTTGCAAATAAACTTAGCACGTTAGCAGCATTTTAATGTTGTGTTTGAGAGGGAACCAATTGTAACTACTGTATATGTATTTTTGGTTGTTTAGTCTATAATAAGGCGTTGTATCTTATAACTGATCATTTGTTTTCTGTGTCTGCAAAGTAACTAGTAACTATAGCTGTAAGATAAATGTAGTGGAGTAAAAAGTGCAATGTTTCCGTCTTAAATGTTGTGAATTAAAAGGATCATATAAAATTTGTACTTCAGAATTGTGCTTGAGTACAGTACTTGAGTAAATCGCAAATTAAACAGCACAGCAGCCTGTTTAAGTCATTTTACAAAACCTACAGTTACAGAAACAATTAGACTAAACACATTTGCATTTTTTGAGGGAAAAGACTGCAGTTACATAATTATATTTTTCATTAAATGTCCTGTTTTCACTTTAAAAACTGCCCTAAATTTGGGCCTTTTTGATACAGTGTTAACTAATAGTTTAACGAGCAAGATAAATCATTGATGAAAGCTGTTGATCCTTTGTGTGTACTATGTTCTGTCTTTGAATGACTGACCACTTCAGGGACACTTGACACTTGTCAAAGCGGCAGCTATAGTCAAAGGCTTCTGTCACACACATGGCCGTCCTGTCAATAACAACAAAGATCTCCCTCCTCCACTTTTGCCTACTTCAAAAAGCTCTGGTACACACACACACACACGCGCACGTGCACACGCACACGCACACACACACACACACACACACACACACACACACACACACACACACTGTGCTTTGATGGTGCTCTGTACAGAGGGTCAGGTCGGAGCCTCGTTTGACTTTGCCCTCCCTCATAAGGTTTGTGAAAGGTCTCTGGCGTTGGCACACTGGTACTTGACCTTCCCTGTATCTCCATGTGTGTGTTTGGCATTTGAGTGCCCATGGGTGGTCGCAGTTAAGTCAATCCGCCGTCTCAGATGGCACCGTGATGCCTGCACACATAAAAGTGTGTGCTGAGAAACAACATGATACAATAAAGTCTGTTTATTCTCTCTGTTGGCTGTACTGAAAAAGATAAACATCAGCCACAGGAGCAGGCCACAGAGATTTGACAGATTTGATTTCCTCAATATTAAATAACCCACATTATCTCACTAAAATGAAACACGAAAATTAACACAAAAGCCTTTGTTTATGTCCCTATGCGCGGAAACGCACATTAGACTACACCAGCAGCTGATTTACAGCGTTTGAGCTGCTGTTTTGGTTCAAAATAGTGATCAAAGGTTTTACAGTATGAAGATCAGCAGCTTGTTTTAACAATGACCCCTGTGTTGGTCCTGTCTAAATCCTCTTACATTTAGAGTATGGTTACTTCATGAGAAAGAAAGAGGGCATAGATGGTGTAATCCCATTAGGACGTCACCACAGGCTTCATACTTTACAGCTCAAATCAGCTGTACAGTCTTTTCCTTTGAATATTTTTTAAGTAAACTATTTAACGTAATTTTATGTTGTGTATTACATAAAATTATGTGAGCTTTTCCTGAGCATTACATCAGACAATCACATTGGCCTTCTGTTTCAAACCTGTGCCATATGTGCATGAAACATTAATCAACATTAATGGCCCAAACCTAACCAAGTTAATAGACTTTAGATAGAAAACAAGTATGTTAACTTGCAAAGAAAGCAGGAGCACTTTAAAATGATGTAGCGTAGACTTTATTCCATGAGCTGACGTTTTGGCAACAGTGTGCCTTCTTCAGAGCTTGAAGGGAAAAGCCTGACAACATCGTATTTATAGTTCTACTTTTTTATGAAGTAGATAATCCATTGCACATAAACAATCTGTACAAAATATTTAGCCCGTTTCTTAAATCATTCAATTCTGCAACAATATATATAAAAAGTTTTCCAAGGACTTATTCAAGTTAATAGTTTACTGCATGAAAATCAACAAAAAACATCCATCCAGTTTTTTGTCCAGCTAGTTGAGCTAGCTAAAATGAAAGTTAATCAAGTTACTAGTGGTTTCCTGACTAGTGCAATTTTCCATAGACAGAAGAGGACACTTGTTCTATCAATGAAACAAAACAACAGACTGTTGAAATCATCTTGGAGCACCTGCAAACGCTGCGGTACGAGACTGGGCACTGCAGTTACAGAATGACATTTCCCATTAAATGGCCTCTTTTTTTTTTTTAAGTATCACCCTCAATTTGTGCTTTTTTGATGCAGTGTTAACTAGTAGGCTTTGCTGCAAGACAATTGATTAATATAAAGGGCCACGATCACCAAGATGTTCAAATGATAGATAGATAGATTAGATGGATTCAACTTTATTGTCATTACACATGTACAAGTACAAGGCAACGAAATGCAGTTTAGGTCTAACCAGAAGTGCAATAAGCAAGTGCAGGATATAAAGTGTGTGCATAAATGCAGGATAGAGCAGTATTATGAAAATGAAAAGTGAAAGTGGTACTATGGACATTATATACAGATGGCTTTACTATAAACAGAAGTATACTGATGGATATGTACAATAATGAATTGGACTGGGCTGAACAGTAGTGCAATGAATATTAAGTAGTGCAAATTATGGACAGAAATAGTAAACAGTGCAGTAGATGAGTTAACTGGAGTGCAAATGATGCAGTATATGTATGTATAAATAAATAAATAAATAGTCCGCTAGTGCAAATGAACATGTGGTACATGTAGCAAAAACAATGAATGGCATGTTTGCTTTAACAAAAACCTATGTTCTCTGTATCGAGCCAGAAATGTGGTATTTGTACATTTAATCAGAGGTGTGAACAAGCCAACTTTGCTCAAGTTTCAAATCAGTTTCAGTCAGATATAAATGTCAAATAAGTTTCAGCACCAATTAAAGAAAACCAGGTCTAGTCCAGATAGTGTCAAGTCTAAAAAAAGTTAAAAACCAAGTCAAGTAGAGAAATATATATGAAATAAAAATAAATATCTATAATAAATATCTAATATATATTTTTAATTGGATAAGCTCTACTGTTACCCAGTTTTAACCTTACTAAATTCATTACATAGAGTTCTGTGACACAAAATGTACATTAACATACATATGATTTACACTATGAAAGCACATGACTTTAAATCAAGTCATCTTAAATATATTAGGATAATCAAGGAGGGATGATGCTAATAAATGTACCAACTCAGAATCTTTTACATCAAGTACATATTTTGTTATCTACTAACTTATCAGATCATAGCTGTGCTCTGCCCACCTTTTTCAAAATTTAGAGCAGCAGTGTTTTGAGTTTGGTGGTGTTTTTCAATCAAGTGTTTGCAACAGCCCCACCTGTGAAGCTTCAAAATGAAAAATATAACCGCTCAGAGACAGGAAGTGTGGTTACATCGTCGTGACTTAGGCACCGGAAATTTTCCTCCCCCTGCATGAATGCAGCATTTAACAACAGGTTCAAACTCTACAGGAGGCTGCAGGGGAGGGCTGCAGCTCTGCACATTTCAAATGTTTTAGGAGGAGTAGAATGTGTGTGTGTGTGTGTGTGTGTGTGTGTGTGTGTGTGTGTGTGATTGGGTGTGAGTGAGAATCAAGATCAATATCAGTCTGTGACTATACTGTATGTGGATAATTATATGCAGATGAAGATATTTATGCAAGTTACATAATAATTGAAAAAGGTAATAACTACTCTTCGCAATATGGTCCAAAATCAAGAATAGCACAAAAGTGAGGCCAACTATGATAGTAACAGTTACTAAGTAAGTTGAGTCATTAGTTGCTATGATCAGCTTCACATTATAACTGTTATAATAAAATGGGATATAATGGTGTTCAGTTAGTCAGTATAAAAGTCAGTAAAGTCGATAAACACAGTTTATTAAAAAAAAAAAACAAGGCTACAGCAGTGTTCCAGTTTCATACTGCACGCTTACCCCTAATAATGATATGGTAAGTAGGACATTACTTAAGAAAAAAAGACAAAATTAACTAGACTTCACCATGCTAGTATGCAGACTAAAACCGCTTGATTTTTCAATGTCCTGCAACACACAACAGAAATGGAAGAGCATCTCACAACTGGAGAAGTGAAAAAAATGTGAAAGGTGATACAGCTGCTCTGGCAACAGCTTATAAAACAAACACAGTTATGGAATATTTGTGATTGTCAGTAGCCTATTATTCCTATTTTGCCATCCTACTTCCAGCTGATGGTGCAAGCCAATTGTTTAGTCGATCAACAGAAAATTAATTAGCAACAATTTTATTTGTTGATTAATCACTAAGTAATTTTTTAAAGCACAAATTCCAATAATTAACTGGTTCCACCTTCTCAAATGTGAATATGTGCTGGTTTTCTTTGTCTTCTGTGATATTGAACTGAATACTTTGGGGGTTTGGAATGTTGGTCAGACAAAAAGGGCAATTTTAAGATGTCAGCTTGGGCTTTGGGAAATTGTGATCAGCATTTTTGTACTGTTTTCTGAAATTTTCTGAAATCTGACCAAACAGATGATAACAGTGATAAATATCTTCTGTAGTACCCACCAAAAAAGTGTGCTGTCAACATCAGTAGGTAGCGTAAACCTCGTAGGATTAGTATTTACAGTACCTGTAATATGAATTATAATAGTGCCTCTTAGAGGTCATGCTTTTTCATAAACGCAATAAGACCAAAATAACTTGAACTAACTGAACAATCAGCACAGTTAGAGGTTAGAAGTAAATACTGTACTTATATACAGCTATGAGATAATAGTTCTTTGACTTTATATATTTCTATTTTGAGAGACTTACTTTTATCCCACTACATTTCAGAGGGAAATGTTATGCTTACTAGTAGTACTTAGTTTACGAGTTACTATGTGGATAAAGATTTCACTTTCATTCATTCATTTGATCCATATGTCATATACAAAATAAAAACATTGATCAGTGCAGCTTTAAACTACCCAACAGCACAATGACATACTACAGTGTAGATCTAGCACCACTTAGACTACCTACAACATTAAAATACTGCTTAAAACTTAACATACCTACTGTATACTTATATGTACTTTTTGGATAATTAAGTTTATGATACTTCTACCTGTTACAGTAATTCTACTACTCTATGTTAAAGGAACCTATTAAGCTTTTCCTTATTTTCTGTCATATATATAATGTTACATGTCAGATGTTCATATTAAACATGGCCAAAGTTTCAAATAATGAGATAAATGTATATAAAAGTAATCCCTGTGAGCAAAAACCTCAGGCTTCAGACTGCTCTGAACACTAGGTTTCCAACGTTTTTTGCCTGCGTGACGTCAGCCTAACTCGGATGTCATGATGATCGGTCCAGCCATCTGCGCTCATCTGTATTGATGACTTATTTGATTGTATTGTTTGTATGAGAATTCTTTCATCAATAAAGAATATCCATCCATCCATCCATCTTCTTCCGCTTATCCGGGGCCGGGTCGCGGGGGCAGCAGTCTAAGCAGGGACTCCCAGACTTCCTTCGCCCCAGACACTTCCTCCAGCTCCTCCGGGGGGATCCCGAGGCGTTCCCAGGCCAGCCGAGAGACATAGTCCCTCCAGCGCTTCCCCGGGGCCGCCTCCCGGTGGGACATGCCCAGAACACCTCCCGAGGGAGGCGTCCAGGAGGCATCCGGATCAGATGCCCTAGCCACCTCAGCTGGCTCCTCTCGACGTGGAGGAGCAGCGGCTCTACTCCGAGCTCCCCCCGTGTGACTGAGCTCCTCACCCTATCTCTAAGGGAGCGCCCAGCCACTCGGCGGAGGAAGCCCATTTCGGCCGCTTGTATCCGCGATCTTGTCCTTTCGGTCACTACCCAAAGCTCATGACCATAGGTGAGGGCAGGAGCGTAGATTGACCGTAAATCGAGAGCTTTGTCTTTCGACTCAGCTCCTTCTTTACCACAACGGTCCGATACAGCGCCCGCATCACTGCAGACGCTGCACCGATCCGCCTGTCAATCTCACGCTCCATCCGTCCCTCACTCGTGAACAAGACCCCGAGATACTTAAACTCCTCCACTTGGGGCAAGGACTCCCCACCCACGCGAAGAGAGCAAACCACCTTTTCCGGTCAAGAACCATGGCCTCAGATTTGGAAGAGCTGATTCTCATCCCAGCTGCTTCACACTCGGCTGCAAACCGTCCCAGTGCATGCTGCAGGTCCTGGTTTGAAGAAGCCATCAGAACGACATCATCTGCAAACAGCAGAGATGAGATCCTGTGGTTCCCAAACCGGACACCCTCCGGCCCCTGACTGCGCCTAGAAATTCTGTCCATATAAATTATGAACAGAACCGGTGACAAAGGGCAGCCCTGGCGGAGTCCAACATGCACCGGGAACAGGTCTGACTTACTGCCGGCAATGCGAACACAGCTCCTGCTCGGTTATACAGGGACCGGACAGCCCTTAGCAAAGGGCCCCGGACCCCATACTCCCAGAGCACTCCCCACAAAGCGCCCGGGGCACACGGTCGAATGCCTTCTCCAGATCCACAAAGCACATGTGGACTGGTTGGGCAAACTCCCATGAACCCTCGAGCACCCGATGGAGAGTATAGAGCTGGTCCAGTGTTCCACGACCGGGACGAAAACCACTCTGCTCCTCCTGAATCCGAGGTTCGACTATCGGACGAATTCTCCTCTCCAGTACCCTGGAATAGACCTTACTGGGGAGGCTGAGAAGTGTGATCCTCTGTGATTGGAACACACCCTCCGGTCCCCCTTCTTATACAGAGGGACCACCACCCCGGTCTGCCAGTCCAGAGGCACTGTCCCAGACCGCCGCGCGATGTTGCAGAGACGTGTCAGCCAAGACAGTCCCACAACATCCAGAGACTTAAGATACTCAGGACGGATCTCATCCACCCCGAAGCCTTGCCACCAAGGAGCTTGCCAACAACCTCAGTGACTTCGGCCAGGGTGATGGATGAGTCCGCCTCCGGTCCCCAGCCTCCGCTTCCTCTTCGGAAGACGTGACAGCGGGATTGAGGAGATCCTCAAAGTATTCCTTCCACCGTCCGACAACATCCCCAGTCGAGGTCAACAGCTCTCCACCCGCACCGTACAAGGTGTTGGTGAAGCACTGCTTCCCCTCCTGAGCCGTCGGACGGTTTGCCAGAATTTCTTTGAGGCCGACCGATAGTCCTCCTCCATGGCCTCCGAACCTCTCCCAGTCCTGAGTTTTTGCCTCTGTGACCGCCACGGGCTGCAGCACGCTTAGCCTGCCGGTACCTGTCAGCTGCCTCGGGAGTCCCACGAGCCAACAAGGCCCGATAGGACTCCTTCTTCAGCCTGACGGCATCCCTTACTTCCGCGCCCACCACCGTGTTCGGGGATTGCCGCGCGACAGGCACCAGAAACCTTGCGACCACAGCTACGAGCCGCGCGATCGACAATGGAGGTGGAAAACATGGTCCACTCGGACTCAATGTCCCCAACCTCCCCTGGGATCTGGGAGAAGCTCTCCCGGAGGTGTGAGTTGTAGACCCTGCTGACAGAGGGCTCCACCAGACGTTCCCAGCAGACCCTCACGATACGCTTGGGCCTGCCAAGTCTGTCCGGCTTCCTCCCCGCCAGCGGATCCAACTCACCACCAGGTGGTGATCGGTTGACAGCTCCGCCCCTCTCTTCACCCGAGTGTCCAAGACACGCGGCCGGAGGTCAGATGATACGACAACAAAGTCGATCATCGACCTCCGCCTAGGTGTCCTGGTGCCACGTGCACTGATGGACACCCTTGTGCTTGAACATGGTGTTAGTTATGGACAAACTGTAACTAGCACAGAAGTCCAACAACTGAACACCGCTCGGGTTCAGATCAGGGGCCGTTCCTTCCGATTACCCTCTCCAGGTGTCACTGTCATTGCCCACGTGGGCGTTGAAGTCCCCAGTAGAACAACGGAGTCCCGGGTGGTGCACTGTCTAGTACCCCTCCCAGGGACTCCAAGAAGGCCTGGTACTCTGCACTGCTGTTCGGTCCGTAGGCCGCCACAACAGTGAGAGACCTGTCCCCACCCGGAGGCGGAGGGACGCGCGACCCTCTCGTTCACTGGGGTAAACTCCAACACGTGACGGCTGAGCTGTGGGGCTATGAGCAGGCCCACACCAGCCCGCCGCCTCTCCCGCCCGGCAACGCCAGAGAAATGGAGCGTCCAGCCCCTCTCGAGGAGACGGGTTCCAGAGCCCAGGCTGTGCGTGGAGGCGAGGCCGACTATATCTAGCCGGTAACGCTCAACCTCCCGCACAAGCTCAGGCTCCTTCCCCCAGCGAAGTGACATTCCATGTCCCTAGAGCCAGTTTCTGTGTCCGGAGATCTGGTCGCGAAGCCCCTGCCTTCGACTGCCGCCCAGATCTCTCTGCACCGGCCCCTTACGGATCCTCCTGCGGGTGGTGGGTCCACGGGAGGACGGCCCCACGTCGCTCCTTCGGGCCAATAAAGAATAAACAATTTTTTTTAAAAAGGTAATCTGTGCTCATTATCTGCTCCAGGCACTGGTCGCCCACGAAGTACAAGGATGGGATGCGGCCATCCACCCGCTCGTTCAGTCTATGTTGTTCGACTGCTCTGCTCATAGCGCTAAAATGAAGTGTGGAGACTACTTTGCTCAGGACTCCTTTTCAAGTTTTTGGAGGTTGTTCAGTATGTCTCGCAGAAAGTGCTTTATTGGTTGTGAAGGAAAGTTAGTTTCTTGATGGACAGATTCCTTCAGTTGTTGCTAAAGTAACTGCTAACTATTGCTGACTGTAGCTATCGTTAGCTCTGTTAGCAGTGCAGCTAGCGCTATTAGCTAGCTGACTATGCCTGGACTGGGAGCTCAGAGCCCGGGCCTGAAAACCTCCTCCTCCCGGTGGTCCAAAGCTCGTGCTAGCGGTGTAGACAACACTCCTGCCTGATCCGGGCAGAGTCAGCTAAGCTAAAAGGACCACTGGCTGCACGGCTAACTGAGCTAACGGCAGCTAACGTTACAGTTAGCAGCAGTTAGCGGCTACTTTAAAGCTATATCTCCATCAGTTAACTCCGTAAATCACAGAGAGTTGAGGCAGAGCAGCTGAAAGACATCAGTGAATAAAGTTATAAAAGTTGTGTGTTTTTGTACAGTAAGCAGAAACACTCCACTTTGATGGTGTCTATCGTTTTTCCAACCTAATTCTCATTTGTGGTCTGATAAACAGTAAATTCATCAAGTTGGCCAAAAGTGGGCTTTTAGGGAGGGGGAGCTAGGAGATAGGAGCTAAAATGGCTCGTTTCAGACAGGATGAACTGAGGGTCTGCATAAAAGGCCAGAATAAGATAAATAAGGATTTTTTTGAACTGTGAATAATGCAGAGCTACTCTAGTGGAATCCCAGAATAAAAATATAAAGCTTGAAATGAGCATAATAGGTCCCCTTTAAGATGTTTAATGTTGGCACAAAATATTGGCAAAATATAAATATTTCATCCACCTACTGTTCTATGTTTTTATGTCTATCTATTCACATGACACCACTGAGTCAGGGTCAGCGAGGTTTACAGTATAGAAGGTGACTTGTGCCAGCTTCTGACGATGACAACAAGTGCTGCAGACTCAGGCACATGCAGTCGTATATTCCTGATCTGCGTTTAGTATTTCAGCTCTATTAATAGTCATCTCCCAGTCTCCTCTCCACCACTGGGACTGACACACACACACACACACAAATGCACGAAAAGACACACAGCTCTCCGGCAGGCCTCAAATATCACATCGACCGTCACATAGTCGAAGATTGGGCCATCAAAACAGCTGCAGTAGAGGCAGCACAAGTGGTTACTGTATTTATTTTTGCGGTTGATCAAACAAAGCAAAGTTGGAGAGATTTCTTGAGAGATTATTGTATTTTATATATTTTTTTTTTTTTAAGGTGCTCAAAGGCTCTGCCAAGTGTGGCAGCTGGTGTTTACAAGTCCTGAAGGTATGGGTGGGTGGTTTTATTTTAGTTGCATTCAGGTTAGAGAGGGCTGGTTTGTTATCTTGCTTTGGGTTTAAACAACTTAGGTGTAAACAACTGTTTCCTGTCCCGACGTAATAGATACTTTTGATGAGATTTTTTGTACAGGGGTCTCCATGTGGGGAGATGTTGTCGACTTAGTTTAAAACCCTGCTTCGACAGCCAGCTGAAGCAGACAAAGTTTTGAATTTGCAGGGAAACTCGATCACAGTCAGCCAGCTCTTGTGGTTACGGTGTCACAGGTGATGATATATCTCTTTCTTTCTCTCTCTCTGTCTCCTCCTCTCTCAGGTTGTTTAAAGTGTTAAGGGTGGAAAACAGCAAACCTCCTTCCTCCTCTGCCTCCTCTTCCCCTGCCAGCCTCTTTTTCCTCTGGAGGAAAAGGGCCAGTCGGCGTGTGCTGCGGTGAAGGAAAGGTGGTTGACAGCGACACCAAAACCGTATCTCTTGAAACTGCTTTGCAAAGAAGGCATCATCGCAAGGTTTCCTGGAGGTTGTTTGGATATTTGCGCGGCAGTCAGAGAGTAAAAACCTGCAGCCATGTCGCCTTTCCTGCGAATTGGGTTCTCTAACTTTGAGATTGATCCCGGTCTGGCCTACCATGAAGAGGTGCTGAACCCGTACTGCGCTGTTTACATGAAGGAGGCCATCGACACAGGTTAGTGACTGCTTGGGTTTATTTCTGTGTGTGAAATATATACACAGAGAGAGACAGGTGTAAACAAGAAAAGGCTAGTTAGATTATTGTTTTTTGTGATTTAGTCTATGAAAAATGCTCATCACAGTTTCCCAGAGCCCAAGATATCATCTTCAATTGTCCAAAACCCAAAGATATTCAGTTTACAATGACATAAAACAAAAAAAGCAAATCCTCACATTTGTGAAGCTGGAACCAGAGGATGTTTGATGTTTTTGGTTGACAACAGACATGAACGATTAATCAGTTATCAGAATTGTTGGCAACTAATTATCTGTGTATTGACTAATCGATTAATTAACTAATTGTTAAAGCACTACTTGTGATGTCACCTGAGTTAGACCAACATCTCAGCATTTGTTGACCTTTTGTTCAAAATCAGTTGTGGTCTAGGCAAAATTATTGTTAGGAAGGGAGTGAGTAACAACAGTGGAATAAATATAGAAATGTAGACATAGTATCTTTATTTTTAGACTATGTTTGACAGTAGATTACAGTGCAAAATGCCAATGACAAAAGTAAAGTATAACAGGAGTCTTGAAGATTATCTTTAAATATTTTCTTAGAGAATCAGCTATTTTCACTCAGTTTAAAAAACTTACAGAACTATATGACTTGGCCGTCATATAGTAACTGTAGCTTATAAGGCAACTAAGGCTAAGTATATATACTGTAACACTGTCAGGAGATCTGAGGTATAGTATGGCAGGCTCCATATAGTTAGGGATAAAGATAGTACTGTAAATGCGAGTGGGTCAATATATTTTTTAAATATCCTTCATTTTTTAAGATCTTCATTGCGGCTGTAGATTCACGTTCATTGTCACAACTTTGGGAAACTTCCCAGCGTGATAACAGACTCAGAGCAGATATCTTTGTTCTGCATCTGGCTATCTTTAACCACTGGTGAGTATGAGTGCAGGATAGAGCTAAAAACAGACTGACACTGTGAGGAAAGAGGAGGGTTCTGATGTTTCTTTTCCTCTGTAAAACCACAAGACTGGCCCTACGAGGCAACAGAGAGAGGCTGTTTGTATATGTGTGTTTCATTTACACTAACTAACTAACTCTGACTCACTGGGGGGACAATGTCATTTAGTTTCGTTTCACTTTACCTCAGATAAAAATCTTTTTCATGCATGAATGACAGTAACAAGAGGAAGAAAACACTGGACTTATAATAGACAATATTATCATATATTGATACAACTCATGAAATGAGTGCTGATATATGAACACATCCACTATTCATAAACATGACCAATATTTAAGTGAAACATTACAAACAATACTAGATTTTACCTCAGTATCCCCTTAAAAGCATATAACTGTACAGCACAGAAAATAAGCTTAAGAGGTTTCAGTGTTTTTGACAGACACATTGCTCAATGGCACCATGCCACCAGTTTGTGAAATTAAGAGCTGATGATGAGAAAGATAGCCCCTATAAGGCACTCTGGCTCACTGCGGCTGATTTCATCTTCAAATAAAAGAGATGTAAAGCTTCAATAAACAGCTGAGTTGAGTGTGTTCAGGCTCTTTTAGTCTTTTTCTTTGACTCTGCAAAGCACAAGTCTTTTACAGAACTGCAGCAGTAAAGGCCCCATGTCATTTTGTTTTCATGGTTTTATTTTCAAATATAAAGTAAGCGTCGTGATTGGCCACTCACCAGCTCAACTCAATGGAAGCTGAGTTAACTTCCTTCCACCTGTCTGTTTTTGTCTATTCCAGTACAATAAAGATTACAAGGTCTGAAAACAATGATTATTTTCATTTTTGATTAATCTAAAGTTTATTTTTTATTAATACCTTAAATGTTTAGTCTATAAAATAATATAAATATAAAATGCCATTTATACATGTACTGTAGGTATCAAGTAAACATAGTAGTAGTGTTTCACTACAGAGATTTTACAACAAGCCTTAGCTAACGTTTTTGTTAAAGGATGCTTTTTTATACTAAATGTACCACAAGCTTGTTCATAAGCTCTTTCCTTAAAGAATAAGGCTGGCAATATTCTATATTTTTATTATTGTCAACAAGTCCCATGAAAAGACCAAAAAACAATGATGTGTTGTCTGTCACTCAATACTTAATGACTTCCCTACCCAAGCATACTGGTTCCCTCCAAAGATGTAAATGTTTAAAAAGAGCTCACAGATATTTAGTTTCATTTTTATAAAAGGGTAATTTTTTAAACCTGCTGGGCACTGTTAGATTTTAGCAAATGTTATTCAAACAGAAGTAAATAGTGCATTTGTTGGGGACTATTTTCAGTGGCAGATTAATATACATTTGATGCTCTAGTGAGTATTTACAGCAGCAGGACAGTGAAGGTATCCCTGTGGCTGCATGTACAATAACACAACTTGTTCTTTGCAGTTTCCTTTTTTTGTTTTGTTCATATCCCCCCTGTGTTAATGGGAAATCTTGTTTGACAGCTTGTCACTGTAGTCAAACAGTGGGCCATTCTTCGTTAACTTCCACTTTCAGAATCAGATTCAAATGAGGCAAACCTATGGAGTTACTTTTGTGTCTTTTTTATGTAAGAGCAAAACTTTCCACACTGCAATCAAAAAATAAATAAATAAAAAGATTTCAGAGCAAAACTATTGACACTGTAATCAAAAAATGTTTTATTGCAAGTAAAATAAATTTGTGATTAATAATTTATCAATGTGAATCAAAAATGTTTATTTGCAAATCCAAAAGTTTTGTTTACGAATCTAAACGTTTTTCTTGCTGTTGAGCTGAATCTCGTGGGGAGGGATCTACACTGATCTACACTACACTGAAGATGTAAGGCAGCCTGGGCACGTAATGTACCTATGACCAGCGAGTGACTAGCTGTTTGAGCTAAGCTAGCAGCTACAGGCTCACAAAATATGTATTTTTTAACCCATTACAATATCACAGATCATTAAACAAAAGCAATGCATTGCTCAAACATAACATTCTTGCTAATACAGTCGTATTTCAGTCGTAGTCATCTGGACACTGTTTTCAGAATCAAGACGTTTCGGCTCCCATCCGGAAGTCATTCTCAATTGTGAAAAATGGTCTGAGAACTCAAGAGTAGCTTAAATTTCTGAGTTCTCAGATCATTTTTCGCAATTGAGAATGACTTCCGGATGGGAGCCGAAACGTCTTGATTGTGAAAACAGTGTCCAGATGACTACGACTGAAACCTTTTCTACGACTGGCCAATAGAGACGTGTCTTACATCTTTCAGCGTAGGTCCCGCCCAGGAGATTCAGCTCAACAGCAAACTAAATATATTTTACATGCAATAAAACATTTTTTGATTGCAGTGTGGACAGTTTTGCTCTCAAACTGATTCTGTTTGATTGCATAATATAGACACAAAATTAAACCCACACAAACCTGCTTTAGTTAAGGGATTTCATATTTTGTTTAGTGAGGATTTAGGAATCAGGACCAGGTCCAGCTGTGGTGTGTTTATACCTGAGCAGGTTTGAAACTTCTTGTATAAAAGCAAACAACTCAAACTAACTCCAATTTAATGTCTTCATTAAACATGTTTCATAATAAAGCTACAGTGCATAAAAAGGAGGAAAATGTAAACTCCTACAAAGCAGCAGAGGCATGAGAGCACACCTAAGTCTAAACGTCACCTTGGTACTTTTTCCACAGAATAACACAGGAACTGACTGAGTACTGGCTGACACCAAAATATGTCACCTCTCAGTCTGCATAACGCTGCAAGGAAACTGTCTGATGTAGCCTGGGTGTCTGGGGAGAAACAGACATTTTTTCCTCTCTGAGTGCTTTAACCGGCAAAGACGGCAGCTGGCAGAGCCAGTGGACAGATAGGCGATGAGCCAATGACGGAGAAGGCCACAGATCACTTTGGCAGTAAAAAGCTTAGCAGGCTTTATTGTTGAAGCAGCAGGATGGCATGTGGCTGTTATGTAAGTGGATATTTGGGATGTTATTGCAGATAAAAATCAGCAGATGTCAATTATGAAGGCCAGGAGGAGTTTTTTTCTGGCCATGTGATGCGATCAAAAATCTAAAGGTCTGCTGGTCAGGTGGTCAAATGTACAGAAGTTATATCCAACATCCTGCAATGCAAACTAAATGTATTACCCATGACAACAGAGGAGAATAAGACTGTAAAGTTATAAACATCTAAATAACACTTGATAGCCATATTACAATGTAAAGGCTTCAGAGATTTCAGCTTTAAATGACAGCGTGGGACTGTATAAGAGCATCTAATCCCCTGACACACTATACATTCATCCTATTTGCCCAGATTAATTCCTGGTGTCGGTTTTCTCGTCACTGGCAGGGTATACTCTCCATCTCCTTCCGGATGTTATTAATCAAAACTTATGAGTTGTGAATCTTTGTATTCTTAAAAGGATAAGGCCGGTCATTTTCTATACTTTTGTTATTGTCAACAAATCCCATTTGAAGACTAAAACCAACAATGCAAGTCTCTCGAAGCTTTACAACTTTCTTACCCCGTCTGTGATTCAAACGGAAATAAAAAGTGAATTTGTTAGGGGACTATTTTCAGTGGCGGATTAATCCAAATTTGGTGCTCTAGTGAGTATTTGGGGCAGCAGGACGGTGTGTGTGGGATTGAGTCAAAATAAACTAGTTTGTGTGTTCATGATAATGAAGGAACATGTCAGCCAGTGCAACAATGTGGCTCAATGATGTGATGTTAGATCTTTATTTGCAAAGATTTGCAACATGAAACAATGAAAATGGAAAATTCACTCACATTTTTTCCATTATTCATACAGTTCTGCTGATTTGTTGATTTATTTTAAGTTCGGTTCCGATGTCACCATTTTGAGTCTTGTATAAATGTCCATTTTTCTTCCAGTTGTGTTTCTTGTAGTCTCAAGATATGTGTCAGTTTTTCCATTACGAATATTTGTTAAACGATTATTAGCCATTGGTCCTTTGTCGGTGGTCCTACCTTCCCCCAATTCCTTGTAATAGCTTTTTGACTTGCTACTAACAGATCTACATCAAATGATCCACACTCTCTCCAACATTTCTGACGTCTGTGTAACTGCTTACTTTTCACCTTTGATGCAATAAAGAAACAAATATTATTTTTTCCAGGAGATTTCCATGTCCGTGAACTGGTGGCTGTATGGTGTATCTTCCACATGGCCTACCAATAATCATCTGAAATTTCAATATTAAGCTCTTTATTGACGCATTTTTAATAGTTTTTGGATAGCAATGGAGCTCTGTGACACAGAGGAATAAGATACTGTGTATCAGGCTTTGGCTACACAGACAACAATTGTTAGTAGAATCAATTCATTGTTGGTTTTGGTCTTTTAATGGGATTTGTTGTCAATTAGAGGAATATAGAACATATCCAGACTCATTCTATAAGTGTCTGACCAGGGAAAAAAACAGACTCACCAGTGATGGTTGCATCTTGTCACAACTTCTACCCTGTAATAAGAAGACATTTAATTTGCTGATGCACACGCCTTCTAGGTATTGAAGTGAAAGTCAAAGTGAAAATTGCTCAGTGGAACTCTTTTTTCATCTTATTTCTATCTGTTGCTCACAAAAGGTCAAAGTAAAGAGCCATCCAATAAAGAAGTGTCTGTTCTCCTTATTGCTTTTTGTTTTTTACAGAAAAGGGCCAAGTGTACAAGCAGAAGAAGCCCACAATGTACCCGCCGTGGAGAACCACGTTTGATGCCCACGTTCACCGCGGTCGCATCATGCACGTGATGGTGAAGGACCGGACAGCAGAGCTAAAGTCTGAGGCCACGGTGGCTCTGGACTTGCTGGCAACACGATGCAAGAAGGAGAACGGCAAGCTGGAGATCTGGGTTAGTGCAGTGGGTGTGTGTGCCTCTCAGTGTTTGTACTCCCGGGCCAGCTGTTTGGCTATTACAGCAAAATGAAAATGGGCTGACTCCATTTGTGGTGGTAAGCGTCATCACCTGCACTGCCCAGAAAATGAACCAACAGGCTTTTTTCCCGTGAAGACATTTTAACTTGTAATAGCAGGAAAAGCACAGGTGTAATTAATAACACTACTGATGTCTGGGTTTCATCTAAGTGTACTTCCAAGAACTGGAAAACATAACTGGAATGCTGCCATTATTAATGTTATAAGCTACACCTGTGCTTTTCCTGCTATGACAAGTCAAAATATCTGCAGTGAAAAAGGTCTCCACTGTATCTTTGACGACATTGTCTTGGAAGGTCAGACAGGCCATGGCTTTTTTCTTGTATTGTACAACCAGCTTTGTTTGCTCATGAATATGAAATAACTATTTCGTAATCTTGACATAAGACAAGCTGTCTTCTCATCAACAATTGGTTATACTAGAATCTTGTGTGTTATCTAATAATCACAATAAAAGAAACCAGTTATATTGTTACTATGAAATAATTACTTCGTGATCACAAGAAAACAAAGCTTGCCCTGTTGTTATGAGATGACAAAATAATAAGTTCATGATTACAGCCTTATTGTTGGGTGATTACGAGAAATCCACATCTGTTACATCAAGATCAATTAATCTCTAGTCACAAGAAAACAACTCATAAAAGTAATTATCAGACCTTCAAACTCATTGCTTTCAGGGCGAAATTTGCCTTGTGAGCAAGAATTATTCATTCTAGAGCAATAAACCACTTTTCTTTTTTTTTTTTACCTCACAGTAGATTTAATTAAAATGAAAACTGTACATGTATCTTCTCCTTCTATTTTCATCTCAGATTTCAAAATGAAAATGAATGATGATGAATCGAATGTGTGTGTTTGTATGTGCCAGACAGTCTGTCTCCTTGAACCCAAATATAATTACATGCACTGTTTCGCCATTATACGGTTCATGCATCATCATCCTGAATCCACATCCTTCCCTTTTCGTTCTCACGAATTTCTAATATATTGCTTTTGTTTCTTCCTTCTGTTTCTTTTTGTCTCAGCTGGAGCTGAAGCCACTGGGCCGCTTGCGGATGGAGGCCAGGTATTATCTGGAGAAAAGCGGTGAGTGGTTCAAACCTATGTAACTCAACCTTCTTCCACAAAGTTTGTAGCTGAAACTACGACCAAATTAAATCAATAGCCCAAACAAAAACTGTAAAACTGACAGTGAAATTAAGAGATAGTTATCTTTATGATCTGAAGGTTGTAAAGTCTACTCAAATAGGAAATGTTAGTTACTGCTTAGTGCTCTTGGCTGTGGTCTTCCCAGAAATAGCTTGTCTAATACCAAGTCCCTTTTTTAAAAATGTATTCAAAACAAATTAGTGCTGCTGCCAGAAACAAGAAAGTGTACCATTTCCTGGCATTTCAACATGACAATTTAAAAGTTATATTGACAACATTTTTATGTAGACGAATATTAAAAAAATAAAAAAATACATCCACAGAGCTTTTAGTAAGGTGCGGAAAAGTATCGCTTTTCACTATCACTAAAATATATTGTATATTATGATTGTGAATTAATTATTAAAATTTGACGGGACCAAAATTACTATTTTGTTTATCTCTGTGTGAGATGACAATTTGTGGTTTTAGTGGGGGGTTTGTGTTAGAACTGAATGTTGTCATCACAGCAAAGTTGCCAGGTTTGGTATCTTTGTGTCAAATTGACCTTTTTTTTTACATTTCTGTTCATGTATGGGTTTAACAAACAATATAAATTGCGTAAATAAGGAAACTATGCAGGTGCTGGTTTCCTCCTGCAGCCAGTCTTTACGCTAAGCTAGGCTAAACATGTCCTAACTCCAGCTCTGTACTGTAATGCACAGGCATGAGATTATCCATCTTCATATAACCCAAAATGTAATAATAACCCAAAAGTATTTTATAGTTGAGGTGCTCTGCCTCCGCTGAAATAAAAAACCCCTCCACTAATGTCAGAAGACATTATTATTACATCACACTGCAAAAGCCACATAGTTAATGAGTGAGGCGACTGTTTGAACAGTCATCTAGTAACTACATTGATGAGGAAATGAGATGCATCAGAATCTGCTTGATTAAGCTCAGCAGGTGATTGATCAATTACATAGTACGTTCACTTGGCAGTAATCAATTAAAGCAGCACTGTACCAGAAAACTCATACAAGAGTCAGAGGTTCTACGACATCTATACAAAATGACAGAATCTAGAAAAAAATCAATAAGAATCAGAATTAGCTTTATTGGCCAAGTATGTTTCCTCCTTCATAGGAATTTTTAGTGTCTCTCAAGGTGCTTACACACAGTTCCAAGAACAATGTTCAGAAAGACAGACATAACAAGGATAACAAATCAGAACAAAGATAACAAACATATACAGTACCTATTATGTACATAAGGCTGTCTAAACTATCTTACCACCTCCGATAATCAATTTCCTAGGGTAACCCCTGAATTAAATGCAGATTTTACCAATTTGTCAATCAACTAAAACTTACAATCCATTTTTAGAGCTGCTTTTTAATCACACCTATCAATTTACTAGGGACGCGTAAATGATTTGTGTTTTAAAGTCTTCATCTTTTCACAATACACTAGGCAAAGCTTCTATGTTAAACTGCAAAAATTTTAAGCCTAGATCACAAAGTGGTGCTGCAACAGAGAAGACTGACTCATCCATATGAGACAGTAGACTAACAAAAAAAAACCACTTCTTGATCCGCAAAAGGTGAGAAATCGAAATCTAGGTGTGAAATTTTCTTGACAGTATGCAATCACTCTGACCAGAGAAACCTTAGCTCAACATGTCTTTTGCATCCATTTTCTTCTTTAAATAAAAGGTTGTATGATGTGTTTCAGATGCGGCAGGTCAGACTGAGGGAGACCCCGAGTCCGAACTAGAGAGAGAGGGTCTGTTCGCCCTCCATCAGCGGCGAGGTGCCATCAAACAGGCTAAAGTTCATGTTGTCAAATGTCATGAGTTCAGCGCCACGTTCTTCCCTCAACCGACCTTCTGCTCCGTTTGCAAAGAGTTTGTCTGGTACGCGTCAAACTCAGATACCACAGATCACCAAATTATAATTTTCTTCATTATCATATTAGTCATTTCACCTGTTTTTATCCACCACAGGGGTCTTAACAAGCAGGGTTACCAATGCAGAGGTTAGTGTCACGTTATTTTCCACTTACATTCTGGATGGCCAAGTTTGAATGATGCTTTCTTACCTCTTTCCCATGTGTCTTAACTCTGTCATCTTTGTGTCTTTTAGAGTGTAATGCAGCTATTCACAAAAAATGCATAGACAAAGTAATCGCCAAATGCACTGGTTCAGCCATTAACAGTAAAGAAACAATGGTAAGTATCTGCATCACACTGATTTTCAGACTTTACAAACACTCATTGTTTTAAATAAATGCCCTATGACAGTGTCATCTTTTCCGAGTTAAATCCGGAGGTTTCTGATAAAGCGTGTGTAAGAGATTTGTAAACTTGTGGTTATAATGCTTACTAAGCAGTCACCTCATACAGAGGTATAATTACACCAGACATTTTTGTCTCATATGCGCTTTTATCTTCTTGCGCACGTTTCACTTCCTCCTCAGCCACATGCATGAAACCAAAAGAGAGGGCAAAACCTCATGTTGTAATACACGGTATAAAAGGACAGACCTGCCACCCATTGTTTGGATACAGGAAGTGTTACTACCGCTGCTTTAGGCTTTGTTTACTTCTGTCCCAAGGTCTGGCAGACCTGTTTGCAAGGCTAAACATGTACTAGGGCCTCCATGATAAGCTGTATGATGTATGTGCTGCAGATCCACAAGGAGCGCTTCAAGATCGACATGCCCCACAGGTTTAAAGTCTACAACTACAAAAGTCCCACTTTCTGTGAACACTGTGGTACTCTGCTGTGGGGCCTCGCCAAGCAGGGGCTCAAATGTGAGGGTGAGAGGCGGGAGTTTTATGATTTCTGTGGTTTTGTGTGTCTTGTTGTGTTGAGAAACTGGACTTATGTCTTGTAGGGTTAGGGTTCCACCTTGTAAACACAACTGATATTACTAATTGAACACAGCGAGCCTAAAAGAAACTTTTGCCCCTTTGCCATGAAGGAGAAATTCACTAATGTTGTTTCTGGATTTGGCTTTCTATAAGACAGTACAGCTCAGGTTACACACTAATAATCTGACTGTGGTAGTGTAAAGACATTGAATAAAAACAGCCACAAACAAATAGCATAATAACATATTTGTAATCTAACGTTGCTGTCCTGTGAAATACAAAACAGCAACTTTTCATGAGACAAACAACCCATTTTTCAGCTTTGGAGGAACATGTGCTAGAACAATGTGCTAGACAAGGCAGAGGACATGCAGATGTCAGTGGATTGTCAAATTGGTTTATGAAATATAAGTGCTAGGAATGTTTTTTGGGCCCGTAAAGGAACATTTAATCCTTCAGTTTATCCAAGAACTTAAAAATCACTAAATTTAGAAATCACTGGACAGCAACAATAATTTAGTCCACAATATGACATGATATATTACCAACAGCTAGCACAACAGCAGATATTTCAACATTTCCCATCAGGAATATGCAGAAACACACTGCAGCTGCCACAACAGCTGGAAGATGCAGTGTTCCGTGTGAAATTAAGCAGATTTCCAATACAAGTCAAAATGCTGATGCAGTCAATGTGTACAAGGCGTTAGCATTTGGGTACAGTAAAAATCTCTCAAACAGAATTTGTAACAGAAAAAGTAATTCTCTCAGTAAACAAATGAAGCAATTCATTGGCCCAACTAAAAGAATAATATTCTTTATCTAGCATACACAGCGTAACATCCCCTTTTCAAAGTATTGTTGCATCAAACGTGTGAAAATAGGACAATGTGACAAGTCCTTTATAGATACAAAATTGTGTTCTCAAATGGCATATTTTTATTACGTGGCAAACTGTGGTAATGCTGTGTTTTCTGTGCAGAGTGTAGCATGAACGTCCATCATAAATGCCAGAAGAAAGTAGCCAACCTCTGTGGGGTCAACCAAAAACTGATGGCCGAAGCTCTGGCCATCATTGAGAGTAAACAGCAGGTCAGACAAACACATTTTCTGTTCTTTCAAAATGTTTAAATATGTACTTTTTTTTTTTTTTTTAGGAATTGCTATTGAGAAAAGTGCTTTCACCTTAATATGGTGCAGTATTTCCCCATTAACTCCCACCTCAGTGAACCTGCCCTGATGCTGCTAAGACAGCTAAAATAATTGTATTAGTATGTACTGGAGCATGGTGTGTACTGGCCCATACACAAAACGTTTAAGAGAGTTTTAAGGTGTGTTGTTAAAAAGGGGGTATTGGAAATTTTTATAAGTTGCCATAGATAACTTCTGCGTGCGCACCGCCAAGCCTAGCAGAGAGGAAGGAACCAAAACACATAGAACCCGGATGACCCTTGTTTGTACAGAGTCGCTGTGATTGGCTAGTTACGTGCTAGGTAACCTCAATTGGTTGTTTGATTCAGAACGGGTCCAGTTTTTAAAAAAACCTAAATATAAAGGGGCGTGCGCTCACACACATTTTTTTTTAAGGAACCCTTCAATTAAATATTGTTAGTAACATGCAATGGTCAAAATTAGTTATTTCAACCAAAATTATAATGAAATAATTTTGCTTACTGCAGCTTTAAGGTCTTCTGATTCCTGGTGTTGGATTTTAAGTATCTCAAGATGGTGCAAATGCTGTTTTCAAAGGCTTTTCCATCGGAATACTTTTTTTTTTTTTACATGGTCAACAAAATAAATGTTGTATCAAACCCCCAAAACCTCACTCTGATGCTGGTCCTACCTTTTGCCTTTAGGCCAGAAGCACCAAAGAAACTGAAATTATTGGTCGAGAAGGTCCAGTAGGTGTTGGGCAGCCAGGAATGGTCCGTGCTCCGTCTGGGTTAGTAACTGGTGTACCAGCAACAGCTACACCTGCAAACAAAGGTACACAACCTCTAAAATCTTCTTTCTCATCAAGCTTGTCATTTCTTCTTGATAGTTTTTTTTTAATATCATGTGTTTGTTTCCCATTCCTGCTTCCTGACCTGCTTCTTCCTGCAGAGTTGCAGGGTATTTCGTGGGACGGACCAACTGACATCAGCAGGTCGATCGCTGAGGTGCTGACAGACGAAGAGCCTCTGTACGCTGTTCCTAGGAAGGATCACCAACCCAGATTCACCGTTGATGACTTCATCCTGCACAAGATGCTTGGGAAAGGCAGCTTTGGCAAGGTACAGGAGATGATCTGATTCAAAGAAGAAAAGAAAAGCACAGAACAGGATTTACATCAGAACTGAGCAAACAGCACATGCTGAACAAAAAGTACATTACTTTTGTTTTAGTTATTAGAAATAACTTAGAACACCTTCAGGGGAAACATTTTTCCATTAGTTTGTCATCAGTGATATTCTAGTCATTCTCAACAACATAAAGCTTTCACACAGCACACTGAGAGTCTTGTGGTCAGACTTGTTTGTGTAGCCAGTTTCCACAGAAAAAAAACCCACAGATTTCTTGTTGCTTTGATGTTGGCAGCATAGTTTTTGCGTCAGTATGAGAAAGGGGGGCGTTAGAAATGGGGGACAACAGGTAAGGAAAATATGAAGTGTCCAACCACAGCAGTTTCTAGATGTTCTTGCTGTGTTTCCAGGTATTTTTAGCTGAGCTGAAAAAAAGTGGGCAGTTTTTCGCAGTGAAGGCCCTGAAAAAGGATGTGGTGCTGATGGACGATGACGTTGAGTGCACCATGGTGGAGAGGAGCGTCCTCTCTTTGGCCTGGGAAAACCCTTTCCTCACGCACCTTTACTGCACTTTCCAGACCAAGGTAATAACCATGCATGCTTGGATGCTCAGAACTCCTGTGTAGACATTCACTTCAACCCTTCTCAGCAAACTACAGCCCTGACCTCTTTGGATTTTTGTGTCTAGGAGAACCTGTTCTTCGTGATGGAGTATCTGAATGGTGGGGATCTCATGTTCCACATCCAAAACTGCCACAAGTTTGACTTGCACAGAGCCACGTATGTATCCCGACAAAGGGAACAACATCCAATATGCTGAATAGGTGCCTGTTAAGATGCACAACTGTAACTTTGTATTGTTTAGGTGGGATGAATCATTTTCCCCATGCACGGTTGTTGGGAAGTAAATATCTTTGTCAACTTGTTGCGAAACTTGTTGCTTTGTTGTTCCGTTTCAAATTCAGATACAAATACAGAAAATAAGGTCACTTTTGAAAAACCATCTATAATGTTTAACAGACAATTACAGAAGTTTATAATGCAGTAAAGTTAAAGTACAGCTTGTGTTTAAGCGCACTTGTCTCCTATGACAACTGTCCTAAATCTGGTCATTCCGTCTCTTTCACTTTCCTTGTACTTCTTGACCGGAGACAGTTGGTAGTGATGCAAATTAAACAATCAGGAGGAAAGACAAAAGTAACACACCCCATGTTTGTATATTCTCTCCCTCTGATTTGTGTCGTCCTGCAGCTTCTATGCAGCTGAGATCATCTGTGGGCTTCAGTTCCTGCACTCTAAAGGAATCATTTACAGGTAAAGTATAAGCCAGAAACATAACTTAAACTGCTGATAAACAACACACAAGAGGCCAAACTGAGAACTGTTTTCTGTATTTGTGTATGTCTTGCTTATATCCTCCTGTTCCTCTGTAGGGATCTGAAGCTGGATAATGTGCTGTTGGACTCTGAGGGTCATATAAAGATAGCAGACTTTGGCATGTGTAAGGAGAACATGCAGGACGACTCGCGGACGTGCACCTTCTGTGGGACACCCGACTACATCGCTCCTGAGGTGACCACAAACACCATGTTATAATGAAAATGCACCTTTATATTTATACAAGACTATAGATTAATGGGCAACACTGAATCACACATGGTAGAGAAATGCATGGGCTGCAACTTCCATGCAAGTTGCACTTCTGGCCACACCCCAATTAGTGATGTCATAGCAGGTGTTTGACAGGTGATGGAAAACACCAGTTAAAAACAGACAGGTTTGACCTCTTTATCTCCGGTAGGACGCCATTGTCCACTAGTTTGCCCTCTCTCCATTTCTCTTTAAACATGCAGACAGCTGGCCCCTCCATGGCACATGGTTGGCCACTCATGTGGGGAAGTTAAGCAATTTTTTGTAACTTCCTATACAAACAGCAAAATAACATTAGTTTTTGATATGTTAGAACCATCACATACAGCTTTAACCCTCATTATACCAACATATTTAACATATAAGGGCTACCGAACTGGGTCCCTGGGGACCCCAAGAAGAAACTACTGTAAGAAACAACCATCATAGCAAAATGTTAACTAATAATGTTTCGAGAAGAAATAAATTATGAAATTAATGTAATCTGGAAAAAAACAGATTATTATTACTTTAGGAAAGTTACAGTTCATTTGCCTAATGTGTAAATGTGCAAATTGCAGCTTTTATCCCAAGTAAAATCCACATTAGTACTATAAGAAAAGCTTATTTACTATCCTTTGATTCTGGTATAATTTAGTTTTCAGTAATTTCAAGTTTGACCAACAGTATACCTCTGGGGTCTGCGGATACCCCAGTCGGTAGGATTAAGGTTAAATAATTGAAAATGTATGTACCAAGACACTCTGTAGTTTATTATCTTTTACCATGTTTGCATGTTATGTTAGCATTAATCTCAATCTGCAGCTGGGAATTCAGTCCTCAGTTTCAGAGGTAGTGTTCATGCCAATCAATGAAATAGAAGTAGAGATATTTCTCTTTGATCCAAAGGGTTGAACCAACAGACCCACTCGCTGAAATTGTGATCTCTAAACCCAACCTGTTAGCATGTCTAATCATCTAACAACTTTGAGATATCTTCAGGAAAGAAGTTTTATCCAACTTGGCACAGCAGTGGATGTCAGACTGCATATTGGTATCTAGGGCAAATTTAGAAAAGCTACACTGAAAACAGAGCTGGGGATTACCTGTTTTAACATTATGTGTGTGTGATTGTGTATCAGATCCTGCTGGGTCAGAAGTACAACAGTTCAGTGGACTGGTGGTCGTTTGGAGTGCTGCTGTACGAGATGCTGATCGGTCAGTCTCCATTTCACGGCCGCGATGAAGAGGAGCTGTTTCAATCCATACGAACAGACAACCCTGTTTATCCCCGCTGGCTCACCAAAGACGCCAAGGACATTCTGGTCAAGGTCAGACACTGTGTGTTGGTGTGTGTTTCAATGGTTGTGTTTCGGGGGGTTGGGGGAGTATAATACAGAACTAGAATTAATGACTGGTTGGTTACATGCTGTTCTTTTGTACTACTTTTGTAGTAGATTTCAAATTTACATTGATCAACAAAATGTGAGGCCTATAGTTACATTAACCACACAGATCTTTTAATCAATAAACAAAAAAATAAGGGGGAAAGACTGGAAATCTGGGATGGAAACCCATGGTTTAAAAGTGCTGGTTGACCTTTGAGTTTTATGACTACAAATTATAACTCTTTATAGCCACCATGGAAAGAAGGTTCATGCCAGGTTCAGACTACACAATATTTTTGTCTGTTAAAATGGTCACTGTATCAGATTAAGCGATTATAGTCATAAATTCTTGACGTGACTCGGCCGCGAGACATGACAGGCTAGACATTGGTCCATGACCAATCATAGCTTGCCGTCCTTCGTGACCTGTGTCATCAGGAAGGAGGTGCTAGGGTCCGATTTCCGGGAACAAGAATGTAAGCGGCGGAGGACCAAACAAAATAACAACATTCAGAAGTGGCAAAAGATTCAGTTTTTTTTTTTTTGGTGACTCAAACTTGACTACCTGTATGTGCATTACCAAGCATGTCTAAAGCAGTCATTGTATGTCATCTCTGGTGTGTTGGTGCTGCAGTTGTTTGTGAGGGAGCCTGAGGAGCGCCTGGGAGTGAAGGGAAACATCAGACGGCACAATTTCTTCAGCAGCACCGACTGGAGCGCCCTGGAACAACGACAGGTGGAGCCGCCCTTCAGGCCAACTTTAGTAAGTACATTCACAGTTGATGCACAGCAGAGTCTCACTTTGTCAATCAAATTTGCGGTCCTGATTTTTTTCTAGGGACTATGCTAGCTGCAGATATTGTATGTATGTATTGTATGAAAATAGAATCGATTAAAGACCATGAAAACTCAAAAGCAGGTTTACACACACAAGGAATTTGCTTTGGTATTTTGGTGCAAAACAATAAACATACGTAGACATATAAGAACTACAAAGCAAGTACTGCGGGTCAAGAATCATAAATATAAAATTGCAGAGCCTCACAGCCATGAGTGTGTGTGTGTGTGTGTGTGTGAGATGATGTAATATCAATTAACATTTTAAAATAAAAGTTGAGTCTCCTTACAACAACAAAAAAAAAGGTCTATCGATGGGTAATTAGTAATTACATTGTTTTTAACGACATCGTATCTTACGCAGTTTTATGGCCAGTTGCAAAATATTTTGGCCGGTAAATTATATCAGTTTACTAGCCATTGGCAGATAAAAAGTTAATTTTGGAACGTGCGGATTGTAAACTGAATGTCTTTAGGTTTTGGACTGTTGGTTGGACAAAACAAGACATTGGAAGACATCGCCTTGGATGTCTGGGCTATTATGATGGACATTTTTCACTATTTTCTGACATTTTAGACCCAACGATTGATTTAGACAATAATTGGCAGATTAATCAATAAGGAAAATAATCGTTAGTTGCAGTCCTATATAATTTGATGACTAATGTTGACAAAAGTTGTTATACTTGACTAATCCTGACAGTTAGCTGTCCTTCGTATGTAATGTTGAACATGTGACATTGTTTGTGCCACAACACACAATGAGTTTCACAGCAGATTGTAAAGCTGCTAAATCAGTAGTGTATTGTACGCATCATTGTGTGTATTGAAATATTTTCCCTTCCACCCTTGCAGACGTCGCCCAGCGACTGCAGTAACTTTGACAAAGAGTTTATTAATGAGAAGCCCCGGCTGTCGTGTGCCGACCGGACGCTCATCAACAGCGTTGACCAGACAATGTTCAGAAACTTCTCCTTTGTCAACCCTGGTACCCGTGGATGGCTCACATCGCAGCACGCTGACCACCCGACCAGCAACCTACTACCTACAAACAAGCCGCTCAGTCACAACCAGCACTTACTCTAACTGAAACAAACTGCAGAGACTTTAGACTGTGAATGTCACAAAACTCAACTGTATCCATAAACATGATGATAACCACTAAGAAGGTGGCCAGGGTGTCAGGCACATTCAAAGCAACTGTGACGGGAACTTTGTCGCATGTCTTTTCTGTCTCTCTACATTTTAAAATTTCAAATAAAACTAAAATATCCACAAAATCTTTTAAAACAGCCAAACAACAAAAACATCTGGGCTAGACCAAGACTCATAAAAAGTAACAATTTACCTGAAGTCCATTATGATGCCTCACATATAATTAGTCAATTACGTAGTGGCATTAATCATTATCACAGTGTAAATCATAACTCCAAGACAAACATAGTCAATTTCTTTCAGTTTAAAAGCATATCATTAATTAATTACCTATAGAATTCCTCCTTAAAGTATTCAACCCCCTTAACTTGCCTTTGTGCTTATCAGGATGTGTTTAAGAATAGAAAATGTGTTGTAATGAAGTGAGACTGAGAAACTGATTTATTCTATTGTTCTGTTTTATTTCCTGTCCTATTGCATAGCTTAACGACTCTTTTACCTCCACATCGGGTAGATGTAAAAAATACATTTTAACAGTCCTTTGTTGTGTAAATAAATGTAATCTAATTTGATATACTGCATTGTTAGTTGGATGTAGATCTGTTAATGTTTAGCAGAGTTCAATTACAGGGTTTTTGTTTATGTGTGTTTTCTTAACGTACCTCAGGAGTTTTATTGATGCTGTAATTTGGATCAGGTACTTACATCCCTGCAACCTGTAGTTTTTAATTGTGCTATTCATTGTACATCAATCCTGTACAATAAAATGCATTTTTTTTTAGACCGCTGTCTGTTTTTTTTCTGACTAAAACAAAACTTTCATTCATGTATAGTATCGCTCACCAGATATAGCCTACTGAGAGAGTGGAGGCGGGGACAGACAGAAGAGCCATCTCAGTTTTTCCACGTAACATTGCTGTTTACAATATATTTATATATAAGTACAAGACCTCATAACCAGTAATACGACTCATTCTTAGTACTACACATAGCATTTAACCAGAAAACCAGGCAACCGAGCCACTTCTCTTTCTTCTAAGTATTTCTTTATTTAGATTTGCAGTAGTGCCGTCAGTTGAGATCAAACCTCTTCCCAGTAATGTCTCATTTCCCTTTAACATGTCTTCAATCACACAATGTACAGTCAGACAAAGACACACTCATACACACACTAGACACAACTGCTATTTTACGTGAAACTAAATTCAGTGAACAACAGTGACCGTGCTGGTGTCAAAATTACAGCATTCCTGTGGTTTAGGGAGTAACAGGATATGGAATAAGATGATACACATTGTGTTGAAATAACAAAAAGTTTTCAACGACAACCAAGAGTCAGCCAGTACTCAATTATGGCAGTGGAAACCAGGCGAAGCAGTCGTAGTAAATGCTTTATCAGTGCATTTGCATTTTTCCAATACAAAATGAAAATGAACTCAACTATGCAACCTTCTTGAACAGACATTTGTATACTGAAGATAAAATGGTGGCAACATATGTTTTTATGAAGTTGTAAAAGATATGTCTGTGAACTTGTTAGCACACCTTATTTCCATCAACATTGGGCCAACTGCATTGGTTTAAAAAGGACCATATGAGCATGTGTAGCGCTAAACTTCTGTTTGGGACTAGCTAACTTAATTCCAATCAATGCTAACTGCTCTGTAGCTTCTCTCAGACGACATTTCATCATGATAAATCTCCTTTTACATATTCGGAAACTAGCAGTACAGTCTAGCCCCAGTTGGTGCCTCTCATGTAACGTTAGTCATACATTTGAGACATTTTGAGTCACATGCTAACCGTTAGCTAACAGCTATATTGTTGTTGTTTTTTCTCAAAGATAGCCTTAACACATGGTCAAGTGACAACACTTACCGCAGTTTTGAAGACATTTCCACCTTCCTAAAACACTCGTCTAGCCAACTGGAAGGAAAAATATTTCACCTGTTATACAGTAACGATTTTTAACTGGTGTCACAAGCTGCAACTGTTAGTCTAAACAAAGATGGCAGCCGGAAGTGACACATCGCCTCTGCCCGCACTTCTTTTTCTTCCCTTGAGCAACGGAAAAATATTAAAGTTTATTATATTATATATGAATGATTACGGAGATAATCATAAGAGTCACTTGGACTTTTTAAAAGAATCGAATATTAAAACTTTTAACGATTTTTTTTAGCAATTAGGGTAATGCAAGCAACAATATGTCACTTCCAGCTACAATCTTTGGTTGAAACACAAATTTACCAACTTGGAAAACAGATTAAAAATTGTCATCTTTATACAGCTAACTGAATATTTGTCACCCCCACAAAGTAGTATATTTGTGCGATTGGAAAATGTTCAATACAGCAATAAATGTTGTCAAAAGCCTACGATGTATGCCAAAGTTTGGCTTGTATTTGTCCTTTAGAAAAGCTGATTCCCAAGGTTGATTTCTGTGAGTCAAATTAAATCATGGATGCAAAAGTCTCAAATGTAAAAACAATGAAGCAGGATGTTAAGCTGCAGCTGCTACATTTTTTTTTTTTTTTACACTGAGAGGTTGTTTCTCCAAGATATGACATGACTGACCACACTGGGATGTTTCCTCATATTTACTGGACTGCATTTAAAGCCCAGTGAGAAGCAGCAGCTTTGTGGTAAGTGCCCAAGTAAGAAAGCTTTCACTGTGGTTGGACTACTGAATATGCTGGGAATTAACATTGAGGTCTCCTTTTAAGTGCTGTGCAGGTTTATTTTATGTGAACACAGCTACCAATATGATTTGATATAGTAAATTCTTTTATATTTAGATTTGCCACATTCTTTTACACAGTATTCACACCCCAATGGTCAAAACAAACTTGGCCAAGCTGGTCTCAGAGTAGCATTTCCATTCACGCTTACTTATTGGCTGAGATATTACATTCCTCTTGTTCAACGCTTAGGTGACAGACAGAGAGTACACATATAGAAGGATTTCACCATTAGACAGAACACAAAATGTTAAGTGCATCAGGACATCAAAAGACTGGGAAGTTTTTTTGGGCACACACTAAGTTTTTATGATTCTTCATTTACAGCAGTTCTTAGGTATCTCTTGTTTCTTGGTTGTTGTTGTTTGCTTTTTTAAATACTTGGCATAGAAACAACTGGATGGCTACTGTGTAATCTCATGGAAAAAAAGTTCATCATGTTTCCACATAAGGTCCATATGAGTCCAGAATCAGAATTTGTCCATCATGTTTCAGTACAGGGAGAATCCTTTTCTCAAGGCTCACAAACCACTATGACACAGATGTCCAGCACAAATGCAATGTAACTGTTTGGAGAGTCCTAAAAACACAGTTCACATCTGATGCCTTATCTTTTTTTTAAATCATGTATCCATTATGGTCAAGAAGAACCTGCATAGGCCACTGTAAAGGTGCCATAATAGTCCTATAGTCCTGTTAGCTTTACCTTAGCTGTACAGTACCAATGCGGTTGAAACACTAAACAAAACATGATGAAATTTCCTTCACACTTAATAGTCAACTAGTTCATAAATGTCTGTCTGTAATGGCCTGTGAATTTCAGGATAACCCTTTTATCAGGTGAACAATCTTCACATTTCAACATCAATAATCAAGCTATTTCTGCGCACATCTGAACTTTACATTTCTAGAACTTTCAATCTACTTCAAATAAGATATGGGTTATTTTCTTGATATGCAGGAGGCAACACGGTGTAGTTATAGAATGATTTTTTTATATCATGTATCACTGTGTGTTTCTTGCATCAGTTCAGGAGTGCAGAGGTTGTCATCGCCTGCCAGTGGTGCCGGCACCACTACTACGGTTGAGGTTGCGGCTGAGCTGAGGGAAGTGAACTGTGGGTGTTCTGGATGTGGGGCCGTATAGACCGAGATTTCTGGCTGCTGCCGATTTCCTGGGCTGCTTCACACTAGGGAACGGGAAAAACACCTGCTGTTTAGGAGTGAAGGCGCTGGTGGACGAGAGCGCTGGGGTTGACGGGGAGGAGGACATATGAGATCTGGACGATGAGCAGATAGAGGAAAGTGAGGGAGTGGAGGGGGAGGAAGTTTTGTAAAAGGTGGAGGATGCAGGAAGAGGGAGAGAGGAGAAGCCGTTAGCGGAAGGGGATGACGGGAGGCAGGATGTGGAGCTTGGTGTTGGGGTGGAGGTTGGTATAGGAGAGGAAGAGCAGGACGGACCAAGAGAAGCCAATGTAGGAACCGGAGAGGGGGACGGACTCAGGGCGGAGGGTGAGGAAGAAGGGATGTTGAAGGAGTGGTGAGGTGGAGGTAAAGCAATGGAAGGAAAGTGTCTGTCAGAGGCAGTGTTTCTTTCTGAACCTGAGGAATCAGAATCTTTGTGTCTGTTTGAGAACGGCGGAGGAGGGAGAAGAGGGACTTGGGGTATAGGTTTAGACTCTGGTAGTGTGGGTTGTGTATTTGGGTTTGCGTTGTTGGGGGAGGTCAGATTTGATACATCCTCTAGATCCAGGGAATCCAGTTGCACCACCACCTCTGCAACTTCTGCTTCTTTGGTCTCATCTTCAACCTGTGGAGCCTCTTCACGTACTGACCCTGTGCCAGAGGGATCAGGAGATGGAGACACAGAGGAGACACTTCCCTCTTTCTGCTCCTCATCATCCCTCTCATTTTCCTCAATCTTCCTCTCCTCTTCACCCTCGAATACTGCTGATCCTCCTTCCTCCTCCTCCTCCTCCTCCTCCTCATCTTCCCTTTCCTCTGAATCTCCAAAGCCCAGCTGGGCTCGGGCTCTGGCTATATTCCTTCTATGTACCCGGACATGAGCACGCCAGGGCGACCCTGCGCTTCCTGCAGAACTCCCTGGAGATCCAGTACTGTTGGAGGGCAGCAAGCCACAGTGCTGCCTGGCCGGGGAGCCCTGACTCTGGGACAGAGAAGAAGGTCGGCACCCTGGTTTTGTGGATGTGAGTCTGGAACCCCCTCCGCGTGGTTTCCTACCCAGAAGGAGGTGGTTGATTACTGAGCTGGAAGGGTTGAGTTGGGAGGCCAGGACACGGGTGGCGGGGCACTTGTCTGGAGGGAAGGTGAAAGGTAAGGGGACAGACACAAAAACACATTAAAACAGGCAAGACCAGGTCATAGCAAAGCACAAGCAGTGTATTAGCATATAACAATGAGGCTAGAAAAAGGGATATTTGAGATGTTTCATGAGTGAAGGGGAATTTGTATTCTGAATGTTTGACCTTTAGAACTTTTTTAAAGTGAGTCCTATGGTAAGATAAATTTGTTTTGAAGTGAGGTTACTTGACACAGTGAATTGTGTTTTCAGCCATGTTGTACCTTGAAAAGAGCTCAGTTAACCTAAAGAAACTATTGTTTTTTGTTAACTACAGTAACTACCCATGAAGGTATCTTATACTGCATTTAATCTAACACCAAACTGCTGTACACTTTACTGTTACTGTGCAAATCAGGTGGTAACAACCACACAGCAATACTGTAGGTGAGTAGATACTATGGTTAACTTGATACTGTAAGACTAAGTACATTATCCAAATGTAAAATTGTTCAGATATAACTGTTTAAAGGATTGATTTTCCCATAAAAACTGCAGCTAAGAATTATTACTTTCAAATGTCTATCCCTAAGTTACCAAAATAATGTCATTTGTCTGCCATTAAAAACCCCTAACATATTCAATTCACAGTGATGTGAAACTGAAATGAACAAATCATCAAATTTGAGAAGTTGTAACCGGCAAATAATTGTTAGTTTACTAAATAAATGATCCATGAAAAATTACTCTATACTACAAAATTGTCAGATTGCTTTTCTTTTGATTGACAAATTAATTGTTAGTATCAGCATGACAGTCATCACAGAAATGAACCATTTCTGTTTGACCATGCAGATGCAACAGCTGAGTCACATTTAGAAATACAGTCAGCTGTTCAGAGCAGCTGTTGCCAAAAGCTTAGTGCCTCAGGTTTTTCCTCTAAAGGATTTATCCATCAGGCCTCTCACAGAATGAGACATACAGTATTTTGGATTACTGGTCAAGTACATATTCATTTCTCTCATATTATATAATATGTACATTAATATACAGTATTTTGTACAGCCTGTTTTCCAATGTCAGTAAACTATGTTAATGTAAACATGTCTTTATAAAAGCTGATTACTGAGCTTTACAGAGTGTGTTTGTATGAGAGATGATTAGTGTGGTAAGCGAGGGGGGTGAGTGTATTAGAGAGTGTGCACAGATGTTTGAATCTGAAAGGGAAAAACATTAAATCTCACTGTAATACTGTTATACAAGCTTTACAAATCATATGTTAGCATGAGATGGGAGGAGCAACAAATAGAAGGAATTAGAGGTTGCTAACAAAAGGTTAGTGATTAGAGTTTGCCCATATCAGAAACAAACCTCCAGCATACACCCAAAGAAACATGAATCATTCGCAAAATCAAGTATAATTGGAGACATCTGTCGCTACTGAAGACATCCTCGGGGTTTTGTTGGGTGAAACATAAACTGATGCTCTCCAGAATTATCAGTGCATTAAAAAGGCCACAGTGATTTGTCATTATTATAAATGGAACATGATGAAAATGTAGATGGTTGAATACCTTATGGGATGACTGTGTACAGTAGCTAACAGCATATTAACACAACTGTGATTTATACATCTGATGGACTTGTCTTATGTACAGTATAGTGACAGGTGTCTCCAAATAAATATTTAGAATATCAGTGGTGTATTGACTTTAATTGTGCGTATACCACCTGCAACTACAACAAAACCATCACCAGTTGTCCCAGCTACAGTAAGCCTCACTGTATACCAAACATGTTGATTTTTGTTAAAAAAATAAAAGAAATTTAATCAGTGTAGCAACCATTTCAAAAATGCTCTCAAAATGCCAGTCAGAGGCTACAGTACTCCTCTCATTTAGCTGTCAAAGAGAGCAAATGTATCTAAACATTTTTACATTTTAAATTAGACTTACTCAGACTTGCTCAGAACAATGCTCAACACTGCAGCTCCCTTTTACAAAATGAATCATACATGTATGCACCTTCCAGCATTTTGAGAGCATGATATGTAGGTAAGATAGAGCAACCAAAACCTGATTCAGTCAAAGAGTATTTATAGTTACAGTGGAAAAGATCCACTAATTTTTGAGCCGGCAGTTCCCTCACCAGATGTCCAATGCTTCCCACCCCCAGTGGGTTTCTCTTCAGTTTATCAAGGAAATACTCTCAGTGGTTAAAATAAGCATCAGAGAGTTAGTTTTTTTCTGCCACATATTAAAGACCCTCAAATCAGCCCCAGAACACCCAGTTTCAGATGACCTATTGGTTTGACACCAGTACCGTCAGTGTGGTGGTCGGTACTGTCGTCATGTTTGTTGGGCTGCTCCTGAGGAACCCCTGGACTTGTGGCCACTTCAGGTCCAGGTCCTGCGAGTCACACATCATCGTCAAACATCTAACTTTCTGCTGCATTCATGTGTTTCTGTCCTTCTACTCAGCTAGTACCTCATCAGCGTTTGCTTTATTTTTGTGTGTCTTGGGGCATGTTCACAGTTTTATTTACAGAAGAATGATCACTGCCTTACCTGGTTTTTGTGTTTTAATAAAGACTTGGACATTAACTGCCACTACTAATTTCTGTGGCCATGGTATCCATAACTTTCAAACACTAAGTGTGCTTCATACTGTGTATTTACTGTATGGTCTTCTATTAAAAAAAAAAAAAAAAAGTAAACCATGCCTTTAACTACAGTTGAAATACTACAGGTTTCTGAAGGACAATATCTCTAAATTAAATTAAATATTTTGTTCTGAAATAAGAATTTTATGTGTATTCATGAACAATAAAAGCGATTCCCAAGCGATTTAAAAGCATGGCACCCCATCATAGTAAAGCATGTTGCTGTCATGCAGCCTAATGGCATACTAAACTATGTTTTTAATATGGTGATTTTAATGTGTATTGCTTATTTATTGTTGTGATATGGTTGAAAAAGTAAAACAGAAATGTAGTTAACGTAATGATGCCTATTTTTTAATGTGGTGAAACATTCATAAAATGTACAATAAAAAATGAACAAATCTTGCTGCACCCTCAGTCCATCCATAAGTCACCCCACTTTGGGAACCGCTGTCCTAAAACGACACTTTTTTTTAATGAGATTGAAGCTGTTTCATACTGACATTAATGTGAAAACAATAAACAGAAAAGGCAGTAATAGTTAAATAGTAAAAACAAAACAGTGGATAAAGTTGTGACTGAATATTATTACTCTTCCCCTCACCTGTGCGTATGTAGAGTTGCATAGCCTGTTGCTGCTGCCTCCTTTTGATGCGTGCGTATTGCTTCTTCAGTGCGTAGATGTCTGTGCTCATTCTCTCCATCATCATGCTGTTGATTGCTGCTTGATGCTCCGCCCTGGCACCTCCTCCTCCTCCGCCTCCTGCCCCTCCAGCTCCCACCGCTCCTGGGCTCAGCTCTGCGATGTTCCCCTGCTCTGCTCGCTGGTCTGCAGGTAGAAAGAAGAAGAAACACTGATCAGGTCTCATGTCATGTTCTGTATCCCAACTTTAAACTCTTTTTCTACTTTCCTTATGTTTTTACCTAACAATGCCTGACCTTATTTCTACTACTTTGATTGATTTCATGACTGTGATTTTGGCTTTCAGACACTAAGACTGACAGAAGAAATCGAGAGATTCAAAGATTAGAGTCAAGGGCTTTGGTTCAAAAAGCAGAAGGAAACGTTCCAGCAAAATACACAAATCAGACAAAATCCAATGTGCCTTTTTTAGGCCTTTTAAAGCTCCTTTTCTTACTTATTTGCTCATCCAGTTTTGCTTTTATCCCCTTTAATCAGGATCAGCTGACCACTTGAGACACAAAAAGTGCCACATAAAAAAAGCCTCTTGATGCTGTCTGAGGAATATGACAACAGAATTTGGGGAGTCTATGTTGTATTTATTTTATATTTAAAAGACCAAATGTTTCTTGAAATACATACTGTACATGACAGACTGTTTTGCAGACCACAGTAATGCATTCTGTCTAAAGTTACAATTTTCAAAAGACTTTCGGTCAGGTTGAAACCAGACCAGCAAGCTGAGTCAGTCCTTCCTGTTTTTTTCCTCTGACGGCATAAACAACATTATGCTTTTAGACAAAAGCAGCCTTTGAAGATGAGGTAAAAGTGCATTTTGTTGAGACATGTATGACATTTAGTTCACTGAAGCTCTGACTGTTTTCTTTTTAGCTTTACTGAAAAAGGTCATGTGTTGGTTATTTTTCCATCACTTTTTCAGCAGCTCTTCCTCCTTTTGTGTTGCAAAGACCAAATCCAACCCAGCAGCACAAAATGTAAAATGCATTGTAGAGGCCTGTAGAAGCTGGCTGTTTAGTTTGTTTGCTGTATTTATACTGTTGTCTCAGAATGACTTATTGATGTTCATTTGCTACACTTTCTCTTAAGAATGAGACATGTTTCCCCTTTGAACCAGGTCAAATCTGTTGTACTGAGATCTACGTATGAGGTTGAATGAAACACTCATTTCTATCTGAAGTCATTTTTAAATATCTCTGGATAGTGACGACTACTGCTTCAGATCTCAACCAATGTTTTTAACTAAATCCCTCAGGCTGTTAGCCTTTTTTCCATCTGTGGAAGAGCCGCTGAAGGAGGAGGAAGTGGTGATTTGTCTGGAGGAAACAGATCAGAGACACTTTGTACTTTGAGTCAAATCGGGGGCAGAACATGAGGATTTGGGGCAGTAGTTTGTCTTGAGCCACTTGGCTGCTGTCTCTGTACCGTCTCCACTGGCTGAGTAGTAATTCATGTGGCTGCACTGACCTTTGAGATGTTTCTGATATCGCTGCAGCTCGGGGGCCAGTAGGCCACCCAGGGGACCCAGGCAACCGAGCGCCGTCACCATAGAGTCTTCATCATCCATGTCGGCATCATCATCACTCTCCCAGCTGCCCAGACCACCACTTGCACAAGATAATAACATCCTCATCACAATCACTGCCATGATAACATGTTCCCATCACCACCATTTCACACATACAGATGTAAATCATATATTTGATTTTCCTTGATTCTAAAAATTTTTGGGACAGCTTTTGCTCCCTAGAAAATGTCATAAAGTCATGTTTTGCTTTGAATTTACACTGTTTTGTGCCTTCCGTAACTTAGATAAGGTTGCAATTACAACCTGTATCTGTCTTTGTACAAGAGACAAGATTCCATTTGTACAAGTAAAAGATACTTTAAAAAGAAAATTAAGCCTCTAGTGTAAAAGGTACATTAATATTTACATTCAATATTTCTGACAAAAACGTCTGAAATTTTTTCTTTTTCTTCCTCATCTTTTGTGACTTGCATGCACTATACATTTACATTACCTCCTACAGTCAGCAGAAATGTGCATCATGTCACAGTGTCTTTGTGCACATGCTAGTAGAACATGATATATAAACAAAACATTGCTTCATAGTGCCACTAGTGGGCAGTAAGTTAGTGAAATCAAATGATAAGTACCATGCAGAGTGTTTTACACAATGCTATTGAAATGTATTAGAATTTCTAAGTATAGAACAAACCTTCCATTGGATTTGACTGAGGTAGGGAAGGGAGTGATGTTGTAGGTGTATTTCTCTCTCAACTCAGCCAGTTGGGGGAAAGGAAACACTGCTATGGAGTAAACCTCCTGATAGACGGAGAGGATCAAGGAGAGAAAATTAGTGCACATGAATTTTGAAAAACACCACTAAAGAGGTTAAAAAGGTGTGAGTGGTTTTGTTTATCCAGTACCTGCATGAGTTCAGTCGGGTCAATGAGGTTGTGCTCCAGCATCTCCTGAGTGAGACAACCCATCGTGCTGTAAAACTCATCTGCTGTCTGACAGTATTCAATCCTCCTGGACAGAGACCGAGGGAGGAAGACAAGCAGCGTTTATAAGATGGGACGATGGAGACAGGAGGGGAGGAAGAGACCAAAAATCAGGAAGCAAAAATCAAGACAGAAGAATACAGACAGGAGGGGGGGATGATGAAGAGACATAAATATGCACATTAAATATGCACACATCCAATAATCGTGTTCTGATTAAAAATGTCATCCACATCTAATATGATACAAATTAATTTGATTATATTTGGAGAAATCGACTGACTGTTTAAGGCATTTCCAGTTCTACATTCTAGCATGTACTGTTTTAGTATTAGCTGAAGTAGTTGTGTTAGTGTATTAATTTTAGTCATTACTATTAAATGTAATTATAGCTGTAGTTTTATCATTGCTCTGGGTTTTAGTGGAGATTTTTAGTGTCTCGTGGTCCAAATTTTGTTTGTTTTTGTCTTTTTAACACTGACTAGAACAAGACTGAATAGCAAATATTTAATAATTAATATATTTTTTAAATATTTGAGCATATTTAATGTTGATTACCAACACAAAAACCGCCAATTCACACATTTGGACACACAAATGTCAAAATTGTTTATCAAAATTCCCACACAAGTCAAATCCACATTTCTGTAAGTAACGGTCTACTCACTCTCCCAGTCTCTCCCAGATTGTGAGGGCGACCCGAAACAGCACCTCTGAACCCTCGAAGAAAACCGAGTCCCAGATCTTCAGCACAGTGGGCGCAGGCAGGCAGGTGGCGAACATAGTGAGGAACCACTGCATAGTGAACACGTTTGTCAACGGAGGCTCGTAGCTGCCTGAGAGAAAACAGACAGACATACGAGTTATTTGTACATTCACACACTGATATTAAGGCACTTATTCACAGAGACATGAACACACAACATTTGCAAGTTTTTTGTCTCTATGCATAAAGGCAAAAAATTCAAATGACTTAGAGACGATGCTATTTTCTTAAGTTTATGCTCACATTAACACCAGCATAATTTAACAGTTAAAGCAGCATCAGGTAGCTTTGCATGCTGTTGGTACCAAATATTTATACCAGGTAGCATTTTTGTAAGCGTTGACACACAAACACACAGATTTGTACCTCCAGCCTCTCTGTTGGCAGCTTTCTGAAGGTGGTGGAGATGCTGGGACAGTCTGGGCAGCTTTAGACGCAGCAGGTCTCTGAACACCGCCATGTCCACTGACAGAAGGAGATGTTACAGATTTAAAAGCTACGTTGGTTAGAGATTCAACATGACAATAACCTGATGCTATCAGTCAAGTCTCAAATCGGTAGGTACTGTAGATGTTTCATTATGTAAATGTCTGAATGTCTGTTTTGATAAATGAGCTTTTGCACCATCAGATACTGACACCTTCCAGCCAACAAGTACCACATCCATTAACCATTTTAGCTCCTGAATCCCAAATGAAAACAATTCTTTTAATTATTGATACATCTGCTGATTGTTTTTTTGATTATTTGATTAATATTTTGGACTACAAAATCTCAAGTTGACATATTTTAATTGCTTGTTTTGTCCGACCAACAGTCCAAAACCCAAATTTAATTAATTTACTATCACAGGAGACTAAGAAAACATGCAAATAGTCACATTTGATACGCTGGAACGAGTGAATTTTTGCTTAAAAATTGACTTCAACAATTATCAGATTTGTTGCAGATTTATTTTCTGTCTGACTAATAAATCAAGAAATCTTTTCAGCTCTACATCAGACGAGATTTGTACCCTCCTCAGTATCCTAATACAAGAATGATCTGTCTCTGATGTATCTGCAATGTAGACTGTAACTACATATTTTACTGAAAATGAAAACAAATTCTTTTTGTACAAAATTATGGAACTTGTAGTTTATTTCTTGGTTGAAGTTGTTACAGTATGTACCGTCTTTTTCTTTGAATCTTTTTCAGGATTGTCTTCAGTTTCAAAATGAGCCTGTATGTGTGTCATTGTGTTTACCTGACAGTGCTCGCAGGTTGTTGGCAAAATAACTCTCAGGCAGCACTTTGTCAATCAGATAGATCATCACCTGTATATAGAAGCACAGTGAAGTTTAATCATTATTCAAAGGGCATAAAGCAACATAGAAACTCCACCATGAAGTAACCGTTTTATTCCATGGGCTTCTTGTGCATAACATAAAAATGATATGAAGACTCCCCCCTTTTCATACAGCATAAATTGAATTTTGAGCACATGGTCATATCTTACAAATCTGCATTTTCTCTCAGTCTTAGTATCTTCATACTATTACTGCGTATGTGTACCTTAAGTGCATCGCTCTCATTGCCCTCTGTAACTTCCAGTATGAGTGCAGCCAGGACGTTGAATCCTTGGCAGTAGCCCACAGTTTTATTCCAGCGGGCGTATGCAAGCAGCACCCTCTTCAGCACCACCCTGTCCTGCTCCCCCTCTTGGCCACAGTAAGAACTGCAGCCAGTCCTGTGTAGGTCCTGTACATCAGAGGGGTGTACAGCATGGATTATTTTATTAAAAAGGTCAGTGCAGTAACTGACAGTAAAAGACAAACACAGAGAAGTCAATGATCGGACTTTGCCCCGTTGATGGAAACAGCCATTACTCTGTTGAATCTCTGAGTCACTGAGAAAGAGCTCCAGTGTTTCCATGATGCAGTTATCCCATTCTCTGACGCACAGTCATACGCAAACATCCTCTACCAGACACTGCTCTTCACAGTCACATCAACTTTCAAAGGACAAACTGTATTTTATTATTAGTATAAGCTTACATATACACTCAGTAGAATCAATAATGGCTATTGGATCTGAAAAGATATTTTTGTGTCCATGTTTGATGTAAGTCGTCATTACTTTGCACTTCCTGGAGATCACTTAAAATAGCTCAGCATAGTTCAACAGGTTCAGACTGACAGTTGTGTGAAATAGCTTGTGTGTCTTTAGTTGAAATTCTTGGACCTCACATAGTAGCCTGTGCCACTACAGTTATTACTACTATTAAAATTGGATTTTAGATGGCCGTGTCTTTGATCAGATTCAAGACCAGTGTGCATGAATATGTTATCATTAAAAAGTTTCAGTTGAAAGATTTTGTGCTGATTGATGGCCTAATTGCTGTTCCAGAGGTTTTTCTATGCTGACATGAATACAACTCTGGATGAAAACATTGGATAACCTTTTTTCTATGAAAGTGATTAAACTGTAAAAATATTGGATATCAGCAGTTTATTTGCAAACAATGGGTAACACTTTCAAAAGCACATATTTATTAGAAACTAGGTACAATACATTACACCAATGATTGTAAAAATATAATTCTAAATGGGCTGCAGTACAAATACTGTACTAAAGTAATACCATGTTTTGGTGACCCTGAACAGTCTCTACGTTACACTTCAAAAGGCATTCATGCTGTTTCTCTCTCTGCTTATTTTAATCTGCATGCTATGGAAAAATGCTGAGGCTTCAGCACTGGGACTGCGAACTCAGGACACACACTTTAAAAACACAAATGCTCACAAACCCTCTGCATACACACACACACACACACACACACTGATCGCACCCCCAACATAACAATACGATGTGATTACCTTGACAATTTGGATGCCGAGGGAGTCATCGTCTGGGTTGCTACGCTCATTAAAGGCAAAACGAAGCGTTTTCTCCCAGTCAATAGAAATACTGTGGAGGTACTGGTCTGCTAGTGTTAGCCAAACCTGCAGAGAGACAACAGTAGCGGATACACAAGGAACCACATTAATGCTAGAATAATATCAACAGCTAAAATAAACTTTAAAAAAAAGGAGAAATAGTTCAAATATCAGGACAAGTTAGGAATCCATTTACTGTCCCTACTGAGTCATATGAACACATATCTGAACTTTCCTATTGTACCTTCCAGCATATGCTCAGGTTTCTTTTTCCTCCAGCACTTGTGTAAGAGGCCCCTTGTTCACAGTGATATATTCTGTTTTGCGAGTTCAGGAAAGAGACAAGATTTCATTGTTCATTTCCTCTGACAAGATGAAAGTAATCACTTCCTGCTCTCTCTGCCCCAGAGATTAAGTTATGATGTGAGATAAATGGAGCGTCAAAGTGCCTCTGCATATTGTTCTTTTAGACTAAACTGTCTCTCTCAAGACTGTAGAACTCTGCTTGCAGGTTGACAATAATAAAGAAGACTTTTCTTGTAATAGCACAACTGGGTCCATCACTTTCTTTTACTAAATACCCTCTGGGTTCAAAACAGACACAGACAAGAAGAGAAATGCATAAGGTCTTATTTATCAAAATGTCTTTTTATATGGAAGATATTTCTGGCCCAAACAGAAGTAACACCCAAGGGTTGTGGCTCAGAGTTGGGGGCTACTAAATTTACTATTTCAAAATAATCTGCTACTTACATTTCCATTCTCTGTGTAGCTCGGTGAGTACAGCAAATTACTACAATGCCACCATTGGGAAAAATATAATGTTATACTTAGTTTAAGTTACATACCCTCTTCCTCCATTCCTTTGGGATCCCAGTAGGGAGCCTAGCCACTGCTTTAAGGGCGTCGTACCACTGTAGGGAAGAAAACACATACTGTTTTATTTATCCTTTTAATTAACCAGCACACTCCCACTGAGGCCATGATTGTCTAAGTGTAACCCAGCAATACAATATTAATATTATATAATTTACTGTCATTAAGAGAAAAAGAATGCTTAACAAGTCAACATTATCACATTCACTTACACACTAGGTCTGCACAATTAATCGAAATATTATCGAAATATGGCTAAATGCAATTTCCAAATTGCAGAAGCTGCAATTTTTTTGATAAAAGGTCAAATATGTGACAAAGCAGCATTATAATGAAGTACTGTAGCGCTGCAGAGATGCCCTGGCCTACAAATCTTGTTCTCCAGATGTAAGAAAACATGTTTGTTTGGTACAGACACCAACAAATGTCACATCATTGTGATTTTTCAGTGAAAATTATAATTGTGATGCAAAAATTATCATTCCCACTAATCGTGAATCATATCGCAATTGTAATAGCTGTCAAAATAATTGCAATGTGATTTTTTTTACCATATTGTGCAGCCCTATGACACACTAAAACACATATCACATATACTGTACATATAGAACACACACACACACCATTAGATCAGCAGCTAAAAGCAGTAACAAAACAGTATCTGACATATAGGGGCTCTCTGCTGGAGCCTGTTGGATCTCAAACTGAACCAATGGGTTGTAGCATATTTTCCAAGTGCTTACCTGCTGGAATCCATTCTTTCCCAGCGATGGTTCAATGGTAAACTTCAGCCTTGTGTCAACTCCTACAGACAAACAGAGACACCTGGTCAGACTCGTCTGGGTGACTAACTAGTCAACATCCCAAAGTTTCCAAAGTTAATGTACAGAAGATGTCAGACTGGAATATATGCATAAAATGATGCACAAAACTTAGATTATATATTTAGTATTTTTTACTATGTGTGTGTATATATATAGCATTTACTTTATTTACTATTTATAAGAAGCATCTTTGACATAAAAAATGTCCTTCAGGGTGAATACATTTCTATCTTATCTAGAATATGACGCAAACATAACATGTTGAGACTGAACACACAATGTAACCAATCATATGCGTCATTAGGCCCCTGCTAATGCTCCACTGATTTGACATATAGCTTCACTGACGCAGAATATATTGTGATATTTTTTTTTTTGACATAAAAGCTACTTAAAGAGAATATTAATATTAAAAAGGAGATAATCAGGGAGGCTCAGTCTGTACACATAAAATGGCATCAAGCTTTTAGCTGTTCAGATATTATGAATGACCAAAGTAACAACCAATGATGAGGCAGACTGAATACAACAGAAGGAAATGTATGACCCCAAGTTAATCATAACTATGTGTCAAACCAAAATAAAATAAAAAAGAAGCATAAATCTCTCTTTTTTTTTTTAAAACTTAAATCAAATTACTCCTACAACTAATAATTCGACACTTTTCAAAAAAAAAAAAAAAAAAAGGGATCTGCACTCATTTGCCAGTGTTTTCGAGCTAACGCTAATGCAATCTAACACAACAGCCTAAGCTCACACAGCACCACAAACTGCAGCCTCCAAAATTACAATAAAAAGGTTGAATTAAACTCCTCTCTAAAACAGTTCAACAAAAACTGAACATTATAACCTTCATGAAGGGAGGATTTATTGCAGAAGTGTTGTATTGGACTGTTTTAGATAGTCGAACCTAAAGTGTAAAGTGACTGTCACAATGTGGATTCTCTTGGTTAACATTGAAGCTAGTTAAGGGGCAACTGATGTTAGTAAGTAAACCTTGTTTCTATAGCACCTTGAAAACCAAAATTATAAAAAGGTGCACATAAAAAAGCAACACCATGAGAATTATAAAGTACAAACAACACAGAGGCATTGGATTAATATGTTTCAAAATTGCCAGTCTATACAGGTCGATATTTAAAAGATTTTGAATATGTGGCACTGACTCACTGATTTTATACTGAGAGGGAGTGTGTTCCACATTGTTGGAAGCTGAAACAGTACAAGCATGATCCCATCTGTCTTTAGCCTGGACCCAGTAACTTTTATAATTCTGCTGCAAAACCTTAAGGGGTCCAAACCATGAAGGAGTGTGAAAGTAATCGAAAGCATCTTAAACTGAGGGGATACCCAGAGTCCAAGAGGCTTAGTTTCTACATGAGATGCCATCAAGCTGCTTTAGATGACCAAATATTATGAATGCAATAATGAAATGATCATCATAAGGCAAACCAAAATCCTTCAGAAAAACATTAATTTCTTCTTTTATTTAACTTAAGTCAAATCCCTCCTATAACAAATAACTAGTTACTTCTTAAAACAAAGTTTACATATGCTAAACTGAATTGTGGCAGATTTTTCCACAAATATAAAAGGTCGGTAAACTGACATTAAGTAACTGTATATCGCATAATCATGCAAATGAAAGATCCAAACACCGGAAGCTCTGTGAGTGTTTTTGAGCCCGTACATTAAGCTCACAAGATAAATGTATAGGCCTATATTAAACCTTTTTTTACACGATATTATAAGAAAAAACAAGGGATTTAAGGCTATAGTTTTCATATTAAATCATAGATTTTTTGAACAGAGTTTGGAGCTCTGAGACGCTTCACGGAAGAGTCGCTGTCCATTCCTGGGTGGTGCTGAATCCGCGTTTTAATCTCCGCTTCGCTGCAAATCGTGTAAAATCTCTTTGCACGCACACACAAACATCTTTAGAGAATATTTAGCGCAGTGGGTTAAACCCACCAGACGGAAATGAAACTTTGATCTGAAGTTAAGAGGGAACGTCCTGACATGTTTCGGCTCTGGGCCAACAGCTCCGACTGCGGCCATTTCTCTCCCCTTCGCCTCTCCAGCAGTCTCTGGAGGATTGCTCGGTCTGTCAAACGGCAACCGATCGCACTGCAAGTATGAACAATGTCATTTTCACTACAATAAAAAGTCCCTAAAATAAGATAAAATGTGTGTTTAACCTGCGCGGTCCGCCTCTGTCGTTTTGTCCTGCGCCATACTGGATGAACGCCGCTTTATTCTGCGGTTTCCTCTCAGAGCTTTGGGAGAGGATTAACACGGAAAACCCTCCTACTTCCATGTCACAGATTATAGCTACACAACTAACACAAAACGTGTATTTAGCCAAGGCTGGCAACATCACTGAGGTCCAGAGGCTGCACTCCATCTTAATAGGTGACGGTTTAATCTCTCCAGAGTTGAAATTAATTGAAATTCACCCAGCTAGATGTATAGAGACTACTGGGGGCGAGGAAGGAAGGAGCGAAGGCAGGTAGGAAAACATAGGAGGGAGGGAAGTATTAGGGATTGAAAGAGGGAAAAGGGGAAGGGGAGAAAGAAAGAAGGGAGGAGAGTGAAGGAAAGGGAGCAAGAAGGAAAAAGTGAGGGAGGAAAGAAGGAAGGACAAAAAGGTAAGGAGGAGGAGGGGGGTGAACTGTGAACTCTAAATCATTCAACATGTTCAGTCTTTGACCGTGGAAAGACACAAACAAGAGAAAACACTTAAAAAAAACATAAATACTATAAATAAAATAAGACTAAAACAAAAGGGTAACCTCTGTTGTGCACATTAAGTTGCTTCTATCACACAATTAAAGCTTTTGTTGGGATGCCATGAAGTGTTTTAAGTGCTGACATTTAAATAGAGTACAAATAACTCAGCATTAGCAGCAGTAGAAAACCACCACAACAAAACAAGCACAATAACCATAAAATATCACAAAACATGAAGTATGCTATATGCAACTTTCCTCCATTCACAGTGCTCTTGTCTTTATTTATGAACACTAGATTTATGGCTTTAGTTTTCATTTAGCCAAAAAGCTCTTGTTTGTATTTAAGCACTTTGCATCAGTTAGATCAATATAAAAAAAAAAGTTTACAGCCATTAGACTGTAGAGCAACCAAACATGGGACCAAAACAAGAAAAAGGTGAGGAGCCCAAATAAAAAACACCGCCCAGCCACAGCTAACAAACAGCACTGGGTGTCTGTGTGGTGGGTCTCGAAAATCTGGGATTCCCATAGTACTGAGACATCTACTATTTCTTTAAAATTATTTGTCAAAACTATACACATTCCAGCAAAACTGCACAGAGAAATCTGACAGTTTTTGGCTGGCTACATATCTAGTGCATCAGGGGTTTCCATCCACAAATAAGACGAAGTGAAGTAAGGAGTGAAAACTGATATTTTATTTGGTCAGTGTGAAACATTGATGTATGAAACCAAACCCGCGACTTATCACGGCCCTGTACGTGCTCATGATTTGATTTTGAGTTTAGTTTCTGTTGAAAATCAGCTCATCTGACACCTTGAGAGTCTTCTGGGAAAATTACATCATTGCTTTGTAGTACATTCATGAACATATTTGCACTATAGCAAAAGAAAGTAATTTTCCAGCTGACAATTTCAACAGCCGAGTAAAACAGGTTAAGCACTTTCTGGGGGTATAATATATTAAATGCATCAGCTTATATCGGCCATAATTACTTAAAAATGTTATTGGTGTTGCATACATCAAAATTATGCCTGATACATGATGGTTGGATAATCTAATATAACTATTTTAGCAATATAATTTGCTTAAATATGACAACTACTTGCCAATTTTAGGTACATAAAGTTGCAGCATAAAATGAGACACACTGTAAATAAGAGCAGACCTGCTTTAGCAGTAAATAAAAGGAACATTAGATCATTTGAATGGGAACAGTAGGCTGCAGCCACGTGATGTGCCACTATAAAACTACGGGCTTACTTATAATTTACCATATTGACCAGAATAATATCTCGGTATTCATGCCGGTAGGGAACTACTTTGTTTCCAGATATTGTTTAAAACCAAATGATTAACAATGCGATGCGGTTCTTTTGCCCCATTGACCTATTAATAAGCGTCCGATCCGGACGTGCGCGTGCTGACGGCTCACCTGGCTCTAAGGTGCAGAGCAGCCGGGGCGCACTCCTGGATATCCCGTTCCGCTTCTTCAGGACGTTGCTGATGATGTTACCGACCCCTCCCGATCCCTGCTGCCGCTGCTTTACGCCTGCCCTCGGCCTCCTGCCGGCGGCGGGGAGCCGCTCCTGCCGCATCGGGAATCAAACCGTTCAATCACCTCATCGTTTTGTCCCGCTTTAATAATCCTCCTCTACGTCGTCCTCGGTGGGGAAGCTCTCCCGATAGCCAGAGACGCAGCTGTTCCTCTAAACGCTCTCCTCCAAGACGTTACAAATTAATCGATTAAACTGATTACCGTGTTTCAAATCTCTTCCGGTGATCGCTTGTGTTTCCGACTTATGGCCGAAGAAACGACAGACCTTTCATTCACCCTTCATTCCTACAGCAGCGTCCGGGAAGCCTCGTTCAAGCGACTCAAACATATACATAAAATATTACTTAGAAAATGTCAAAAAATAGCCGATCGGTTTAGGAGGAAGTCACGGTTTCTGCCGCTCGTGGTCGGCAGTGCTGCTGATGCTGCACACCTCCTCATCCTCCTCCGGTTTGGCGTCACCAGGATGGAGGGATGCGGTAGGATGGAGAGACACGCGGGGAGGAGATACAGAAGGATGAGGTAATGGTTGAGGAGAGGACAGGAAATGAGAAAGAGAGAACAGGGGTGGATTTTTGTTTCACACTGATAAACAATCACAACCCGCACATAAATATATGCAGAGTGGATTTAGACACAGGGATCGTTATCAAACAAGCTACTGAATAATACTCAAAATAAATTAAAGCTCTAAGTCTGTTCAGAGGTGAACACACAGACTTTCATCATCAACTTGCAAAGACACTTAAAAGTACAGCGTGACATGACAAAGCATCCACTGTAAAATATGGTGAGAAAGAATTAATCTATTTTTTTCTTAATATGAATTCACAGTTAAATGGACGCACACTGGATGAGTTTTATCCACTGAAATACAAATTGTTGGGGACACTTCAGCTGCTATTCTCTCTAGTGAGGTGGATCCATGCAGGTAAAATCCATTATCACTTATTGATCTGCACCAATCACAGAGGAGCAGATTTTATGCTTTGACACAACTGAGGAGGTCTGCAGAAGGAGCAGAACTTAAATCAGGAACAAGTCCCAAATATTTAATGTGTTTAGTGGAGTTGAAATGATTGGTCAGGTGTTAGAAAATGTATTGGAAGGATATTTTTTTTAATGGATTCATTGTTCAGATTATTATTTAAGGAAGTCGCATTTTAGTCGCAGCTTTAATGTTTATGAAAACTGTATATGCTACATGGAAGGCGAGTGCAGCCATTTGTGAATTCTGGCTACCTAAAAATCTGATTCTCAGAATAAGCATCCTGCCAATTCTGATGTTAGAAATTGAATAACAGAAATTTTAAACTCGATAAGAATGATTTACAGAAGAGTCACAGCCAAACTCACATTTCAAAAAAGGACTAAAACATTTGCAAAGAGGTGATGCACCTAAGGGTGGGTAATTCTCCCTATTCTGTTTTTAGATGGAGAACTCAGCCTGGGATTCAAACAAGCAATGCTACCTCAAAAACATAGTACCAGTACATACTTTACCTATGAGCCTAAAAATGGAGAGCAATTAAAGAAATGACGTTTGCAATCTAAAATCGATGATGCATGGCATTATGATTGAGTCTTACAGGTGCAGTAAGTGCTTCCTGAACAGAAAACACATCCAGTTTTAATGACATTCTGAATCAATATCTGCAGTCAGGATGATGATGATGATGATGATGACAAAAAAAGGCCTTGATAATAATAACCAGTAATGCATCATTATAAATTCTTTTCTCTAGATGTTTCAATTGGATGCTCTAATAACTAATTTGTTTTCCGTCATGAAAATATATGCGTACTCACTCCATCTTTAGGCCACTGTCAAATGCAGAGACCTGTTTATGTACCAGCCAATACGAGGTATAGATTAATGCCCCTTTCAAGAAAAATAACAAGTTTACTTTACTGAAAGTAAAATTACTGACTTGTGTTTTTATTGAATTGTTAAAACTCCAAGAGGCAATTTCTTTTTTTTATAAACATGTAAGATGAATCAAATAAGTGCAACTATCTTGTATTAATGTTCACTCCACACAAAGTTCCAACACATCAGACATTTACAACTATGACAAAGTCAACTACAGTTAGTGTTGTCAAAAATATCGATATTTTGATAAATATCGATACTGAAATATCTGAACGGTACCAATACTAATTTCCCAAAGTATCGATACTAGCCGCACTTTCACTTCTCTCCAAAGGCGCGTTGGCGACCACCACACGCAGCGCCGCGCGCACTCGTCTCATTCGCTCTGGTTAGCAAAAGTGAAGTGAATGGAAAGATGGCGAGTGCAACGCCCCAGCGCGACCGGCTTTGGTTGATAAGGAACACAGCAGGAGTGCTATCTGGAAATATTTTGCATATGAGGCAAATGAACATGGAAAGCCGAAGGACACAAGCAAGCCAATATGCAAGAGATGCTACAGAACAGTGCTAACAAAAGGCGCTAACACCACTAATATAGCAAAGCACCTGAGAGACCGACACCGGATCTGTATAAAGAATTTCTCGAGGTTGGTATTATTATTATACATTACTGACACTCTATCCTCCAGTTTGATACTGTTAAGAGCTTTGACACAATCTGTATTGTTAAAAGCACTATATAAATAAAGGTGACTTGGCGACTTCATGTCGATCCAGTGAGCACTGTTTTGGCGTGTGATGCACGCACGCGTTTGCGTTTAAATCTGTTCATCAAATAACGTTAATGTATTAACCAGCTTTTATGACCGATCAGCAATGCATTTGCATATTTTAATCTTTGATAACAGTAGGTATTAGGTAATAAAAATAGAACGGATCATGTTAGCTCTGGTCTAATGAAAAAATATTAACAAATAGAACTTTGGATTTTAATTAGTACATGTATTAGTGAATGTTAGTTTAAATCAACTTTTAACTTTGATTAACAAATGTTTTGTAAGTATTTTTCATTGCTTATTCATGTTAACAAATATCTATTACCATTAACCTAAGTTCTTAGATTAGTTCATTCAGTTCATTTTAAAAGTGTGGTCAAAAACTGCAGCAACAGATTCCATTTAATTATTTTGTTTACTAATTTGATACTTGATGCATAAGATTGCACTGATTTTGTTTTTGCTTGAAGTTTAAGTATCTTTTATTGACATTGTGATTTGATTTTACTTGGAAATACAAAAGATTGCACTTTTTTTTTTTTTACTTGCACTTTATTGGTTTTGAATGTAATGCAATCTGAGAGGCTTTTGAACAAGTGCACTACCTCAGGACAGTTTTGTTAATGTAAAATATATGTTCTAGACTTGTTATATTTAGCTTTAAATAAAAAAATAACCCCTTAATATTGTGGCAGTTTTTTTCTCCGTGGTATCGAAAATGGTATCGAATATCGATATTTTTCAAGGTATCGTATCGAAGTTAGAAATTCTAGTATCGTGACAACACTAACTACAGTCATGCTTTGATTAATATAGTTGTGATATCAAATGTCAAGTAATTCTCCAAAATGTTGAGGAATTTAACAGATGGCCTTGTCCAATTCTTTTAGCCAATTAGGGACAATTACATCATAAACTGACTCTTTGTGAAGTCATAATCATGTTGTGAAAATCAGTCAATCCTAGAGAGTAATACAACATTGATACTGGCAGCTGCTTGGCTGTTTATTGTTTAGCAATTTGTTGTTTTCAACAGCAGCCATGTTGGCTCCACAGTACTGTATTAATGTTCCTTGCTGAGTAACTGACAGTACAGTGCCAGCAGCTGTGTGAAATACTGGTTATACTGGAAGTATTGGCACAACCTGGCCATAAACCCATGTGTAAATGCCTCCAGCGCTGAAAAACACGTGTATTATTGTATACTCTACCTCCTTGTGAGCCATCGTGCTGCATGTTGACAGAACAGAACAGTGAACAATCAAAGCAAAATAACCACACAGTCCTAAATTCCTTCAATTATGTTTAACTTTGTTTTTCTTCATACCTGGAAAGAGTTCAAGAACAATCGACCACAAAAACTGAACCACCCTAAGCACATGTAGAGAGAATCCTTTCTGTACTTTCATTTTGAGGATAAAAGGTTGATTATAAGGCTAACTGTGTGAAGAGGCTAATGTCACGAGATGTCAGCTCCTAAGAAAGTGAAATAATTCTCAAACATGTTGACATCATAGACTTAGTCCTATTGTTAGTCTCCCAAATTCTCCCAAAGAAATGAGGCTTAATCCATAATCTCTTGGAAAAATGGCCGATGTAAACTACGTTTCCAAACGTCTCTTACATAACAGAACAGTCTGTTGAATTGAAATTATTTTACAGGCTGTTTTGGAGTGAAAAGGCAGGGAGACTGGGATATGAAAATTAACATATGATTAGCCCATAGTCATGCACTTTGGGTCTATGTCACAGTCCATTATGTAAATCTGAGAGCTATTTTCATACTACATGTGATATGACAACTAGGACATAGTGTACAAAGCTGTAAATCAACAGTGCCTTGCAAATGCATTCACCCTTCTTGAAATTTTGTAATTTTTATTGTGCTTCAAAGTTATTTCCACATGTGTTTACTCTTGATTTTTAGCCTGTGATTGTTTGTAGAGCATCTGATCGTATCAGAAATTTGTAGAAATGCATGAAAGCATGAAACTACAGCATGTAAGGAATCCATTTTGCTTTGTTTGGGCTAAACTGCTCATTTTAAAATGACCTCATGGTATTACACAGCGCCAGGTTCCACAATTGGATTTCAGGTGGAACAAAATTTGATCAGACCAAACAAACTATTTTGCTTCTACAAACAATATGAATAGGTCTTGTAGTTGAAGTTGTGTCCTGCTATTTTTTCTCAGACAATGAAAACTAGTTATAGAAAAGAGAGGAAAACCTATGACCACAAATACATTTTTGACTCATAAAATGTCTATGTTCAGGCACTCATATGGTTGTGAACTTATTTGATAAAAGTATGGACTGACAGACATGTGCCTGTCAAATAAAAGCCTTTTAGATGTTCATAAATCATTTAAATCATGAGAACATAGTATTTGTGGTCATTTCACTACAATTCCAGGCCTGCAACAGCACTAAGAATACTTCTTCCTGAAAGTTAACATGCGTCCTGTAATACAATCTATTTAAGACCGGTCTTTCATAGTGTTAAAGCAAAGGAAGAACTGCGTGTTCTTACGTCGTTTTTGTGAGACAGCCTGAAGGCAAGCTGTGATGATGTCGTAGTTCTTCTGCAGTTTGTGGCAAAGTCGGTCCCGTCTCCTCAGCTGGCGAATCAGCTTGGCCGACTGCAGGCCTGAACGATATTTGACCTCCTGGATGATTGAATGCAGCTCCTCCGGGGCTGAAAAAGCAAACAGAAAGATACAAAACACAGAAACAACAACTTTAATCAGGGTTGCCATGGAATCTATGTAATGTTTTTTCCAAGGTTTTCCTGTAGGGGGGAAAACAAAAAAAAAAAAAAAAAACAACAACTCAAACTTGAAACTCAAAATCCAGTGTTAATGTCTGAAACAAGTTGCTCTCACCAGCACATAAACACATCACTCGTTTGTGGGCTCACAGGATCATTTTCTTCTAGTGAATATAGTCACAAATGAATGCTAATGATTAGACATGTGCCAGGCGATATGTGCATTTGAGAGCCTACTTTTGTCTCTATAAAAATGTTCAGTTTAAAAACAATATTTGCGATTCCAATATTATCTCTGGAAGTGATTACGTGTGCAAAAATATTGTGGAAAAAAAACCTTTTTTTAAAAATGTATTTTTTCTTCTTCTATAAGTTTCTTAATAAAAGTTAAGTAATGTGGATTTTTGTAAGGTTCATATTCTTTATTTGGAGTTTCTATCAAATACAATATTTTTCTGTTTTGAATCACAGCATTTCTTCTGGTCCGTCTAAAACATGATGTATTCTAAATACAGCTACTTGAAATAGTTTGAAATAACACGTGATGTCTGCACTCCACTATTAGATCAGAATATCACAGTCGTTTGTTTTCCAAGCTGCAGGCAAAGAAGAAATTAAAACCAGAACACCGCCCCACATAAACACACACACCCTCTTCCCATTTATGGAGACAAAATGTTTTAGGCTGAAGAAAATCAGATTTTCAACTGAAAGTGACAAACAGATCTGTGGGACAGAGTTCATCGTGTGTTTGTACACACATTTTCATGTGTGTAAAATAAAAGGCTCAATGAATTCTGTTCAAATTATGGTGACATTTTGAGCTCAGATTTTTCTGGGACAACTTAACTAAAACGTAAACACTAACCCCAGTAATAATAATAAAAACCAACTTCTGCTACAAATGAGGCAGTCTGGGATAAAAATCTAATATTATTTCTCTATATTTAGACCCATTATTGGAGCTCTCACAGAAATCAGTGGACACAAATTAAATCAAGGATATTTTCTAGAATTATTTAATCCTTTTGGTCTTGTATCAAGTGAAAATACCAAACATTTGCTCATTGCAGCTTCGAAAAAGTGAGGATTCGCTGCTTTTCTTCATTTCATATTTTTATAACTTTGGAAAAAAAATGAGAAGATGAAGGTCGAAAAGACCAAAACGTTGTAAATTAATAAATATTCCAGCAGTAATCAATAGAGTGTAGACAAATAATAGCAATAGAGTTAAATAGACAAAAATAAGCAGTCTGCCCAATCAACCACTTAGTGTGGGAATTCTTCATAATATTTCACATTTTAAAGAACCAATTAATCAATAAACAAAACAAATGACAGATTCATTAATAATGAAAATAGTTATTTTTGCATTTCTATATAAATATCAATAATGATCATCTCTTTTTAATCTCCATTTCCACCTTCCTTGGAAGTTGACCTTTCATATGACCGCTCTTCCACCAGAAGGTCAAGGGTCAGCTACATTTCAATTTAACTTTATTTCAGGCACATAGGTCCATATCAGTATAGAAAATAATAAAATACAATACCAGGATAACAACATAGAGATCATTGCAGTTCACAAGTCCACAGTGATAAAAACACATGCAGACATTTGTTCCAATGTTTCCAAAACCAAGAGGAGCACCTTGTGTCACTTTGTGTCGGCTCAGTTAAGGCCATTATGATTACATTTTTATTTTTATTTTTTTTAAATCAATTCATCGACACATAAATTTGTACGTAAAATTCCTCAACACAGCATGAAAGGTGGGAACATTACCAGTCACAAACACAGGACTTGCACTTGTCCATCTTGGGAGCTTGAGCAAGATTTTAAATGCATCGTTAAATGCCACTTGAAGCTTTTTTCATTTTAGCTTTACTATAACTGCACCACCAGTGGGCTGTATAGAGTACACAGGCTCTGTAAAGGGCTGTTTTAACATCATCTGCACACATGAAATTTGCGTGCCAGCATATTGGCTTGTGCATACAGTTTGCAACACTTACGACTTACTTTGTTCACCACATTTAGTGCTTGGTCTGCCATAAAGAATGAACTCTTTTTAGAGTTAGATTTAATGTCATACTGCACACCATAACTTGAGCAGACTCAGACAGGTGTTGTAAGCCAGCAATATAAAAGGAGCCAGGACGACTAAATCATCTGCGTACATCAGATAGTTAATAAGACTAATCGTCCATACATCCAGTCTTACAACTTTTTAGAAAGATCATCTATATACAGATTGAAAAGAACAGGTGACAGTATTCCACCTTGTCGGAGCCCATTGGTCACTAGTAAGGGTGCAGATATACTCTTACCCCATCTAGCTTGCATGGTTTGATGCGAATACCAAAAGTGCAAGATCCTTATCAAATATTGTGGGACCCCTCGCTCTTGTAGTTTAACAAACAATTTACAATGATAAATTCGGTCAAAAGCTTTGGACGCATCCAGGAAAAAACATAAATATTGTAGCGTTATGTCGTCTATACTTACTAATAACTTCCTTCAGGGCATCCATCCATCCATCCATTTTCTACCGCTTGGTCCCGTTAGGGGTCGCGGGTGACTGGAGCCTATCCCATAGGACATGCAGACTCCACCCAGAGAGATTGTGTGATGTTGGTCTGGTCCGGGAATCGATCCCACGAACCCACGATCTCCTTATTGGGAGGCAGGAGCTTTAGCCGCTCTGCCACCGTGCACCCCTTCAGGGCATATATATACAAATCTGTGCAGTGTTTATTTTTAAAACCAAAATCGATTGTCAGTGGTTATTATGTATTTTTGAAGCCTATCCAAGAGAATTTGTTCTAATACTTTGGAAAGTATGCTAGCCAGACAACACCCAGTTAGTGTCAGAACACTAAGAAGCTTCCTTATTGATTATATCACACTGCTGACCAGTCACCACATTTAGACGCTTACCAAAAGGGACCTAAACTTCTCCACGGGCCATTAATCCCTGACTAAACACAGATTAGAAGTATTCACATGTTTTAGCTGTTCTTTGAGGCGTTATCATTACGGTTTCCTCTTGCTGAGTGGCAGCCCTCTGCATTGTTTAACTTGACCGAGCCTCACATGTGTACAGGGCAAACTCTGAACTCACGGGCCTGGCTGTGTTTACTGTAGAAGAGGAAACAATGACGCCGTGGCTCACAGCAACATGCCTTTCGAGACTCAGAGGCAACACCGGAGCACACACTGAGGAGTAGTAAATGAGGTGTCAACACACTCGTAAGCCTCTGTGTCTGACGGTTTGCATACTGTGAGGCTATACCTATCAGTCTCATGAAACTAAACAGTGCGTCTGCTCTCCAGCCAGTTTAGCTGACATCTGATCACAGTGAACCCTTGCAGACACGCCAGCTACATATGTTGATGGAAAAACAAGGCACGTAACATTCATTAGAATCATCTTATTGAACGAATCAAATGAATTATGGTGCATTTGAGTCTCATGTTATTAAATGTCTCTCCTACTGTTTGCTGTCTGTCTCTAAGATGACTTGAGGGTTAAAAAAAAACTGTAACTGCACTTATACACATACTGTAATTAAATGTATTGATAATGTATTACCTCTAGTCATTATTACCACAAGGTTTTTCACAATTCTTTATAAATAATGGCCCATAAACGGACCTTTTAAAATCAGGTACCAGCCAGACATGACTGAAGCACATTAAATAAAGTTTCTCTCTCAATATCATAGTAAAACTCAGTGTTTCTGCTATTGGTACATTTATTCAGTCATGGCAATGGCAATCAATTTTTAGCACCACAACAATACCTGGTGCAAAATATTGTCTTATTTATATCAATGAGATCCACGCAGCGAGGCAGCTGTTATACAGATTTTACAAACAGAGATGACTGGCATTCAGTATCGGCAAATATCCTGAGTTTAAGTAAAAGAGTCAGTACTGAGAGAGAAAATGTTGGATCGGTGCATCCCTAAGTTTACATTTAAACGATGATGAACATTTATCCGATAATCAATTAATGTCCTTGCAATTTCAGCTGCTACCAATAACGGTTATTATATTTTTTTAGATTCCTGCATTTCAACCAAGTGTCTAGTCACAGCTTCTTTAGTACATACAACTCATTTGGCCACAGGGGGGCGTTGTTTACCCAAGATGCATCTCTTTGGCAGGGTAAATATAGTCAGGAAACCCTCTGTGGTAAATGTGTTGGGGTATCTAGACATCTGTGCTGCCTGAAGCATTGAAATGTAGTTTCTGAACATAAGGTATTTCATGCAACCAAGCCTGTGGGTGATGACCGCGGGTGTCAACGAAGCAGTTGTGGTATCACCTGTGACATACAGCAGCAGCATACCAATAGTAAAAAGTGGCAGCCACTTTCTAATCTCAGCACTGCTGCAATCACTTAAGTAAATTAACACAAATTACTTAAATTTAAATGGGGGAAAAACAAACAAACAAAAAAAAAAAAAACAGTTTCTACTACAGTTGGATTTGTGAAAGCTAATATGTGGACTCCCTTTAATAATGGATGCCACAGAGCACCTCAGGTAGACAAAAACATGTACAAAAAGGATCCTTTGTACCAAATACAATCAATATAATGAACTAACAGCACAAAAATATACTCCATGCTGGAGGATTTTATTAAGCAAGTTGTTTCAGTGTCTGCACATATATTGCTGTAATGTTGTCTACCCTACTCTATCATCATTTTTACATATTCCTTATTTAAAAAAAAAAAACTTTTAAACAGTATTAGACCAATATCAAGCTATTGGGCATAGCTTAAATATCCAAAACAACATACAATTATTGCTATATGATATAAACTGACATATCTTGAACACCAATCCAAATATCAGCCCTGAAAAAGAAAAGATGGCTAAAAATCTGTTTAATGTATTAAATGAAGAGCTGCACTTGGTAATTGAAATAGTTTTTAATTAGTTAGAGTTAGAGTTTGGGTGTTTTCTACTCATCTGAATCGAGGGTCTAAGGCTTGAGGGTGTTGCATGTTTGTACAGATCGTAAAGAAAAGAAGAAACAGGACCTGTCAGCGCCCCTGAACACAGACACCCCTCACCTTTCTGGGCCAGGTAGTTCATCTGATGCCTCCTGGTGTGCTTCTCCTGGAGCTCCTGGAGGAAGCTGGACCCGGAGTTACTGCGGCCCAGAAAAGCATCAGATCCGGATGCCTCCGTGGAGCTGTCCCAGCTGTCCACATTCCTCCTGCTGCCTCCACTGTACGTCTCATAAAGCTCCACCAACAGACAGTCCACTATGGAAGTCCTCGGAGCTTTAACTCCATCTCCTTGGGTTTCAGAGTCACTGTCACCGGCCGTGTTGGCCCTTTGGGCGCCAGGCGGAGCTCCGTGCTCGCTGGAGACCTGCTGTCCCGGAGGTGATGATGTGTCATTAGGTGACTCGGCGGGGATCGTCCACTGCTGGAAACCGGAGAAATCATCCTGGAGGGAGGAGGCAGAGTTGACAAAAACGCCGCTCTCGTCTTCGGAGCACACGCCGCCGTCGCATATGTCAACTTCCAAAAGTTCATTCCCGTTTAAATTCACCTCCGACGCCATTTTTTTTAATTTTTTTTTTTTTAGCGTCAAACTACTAGCCAAAATGAATTCTCTGTTCGTGTAATTATTTTTCTAGGTGTGAGTTGTCATTTTTCCAGACAACATAGCTGAAGTTGGGACGTTTTCTTTGAGCGTCTCGAGGAGGATAGAGTTCCCGGAGCACTCCATTCCTCTCCTCAGAAAGGTGGAGAGCCGACTGGCAGCTTTTAGTTTCCTTCCTGAATGTTCCGCATTCGATTTCCCTGCCTCCCCTCCGGGACTGAACAATGGGCCAGCCCACTCTGCTAAACTTCTCAACGGCTGCTAAACTTTCTTCAGGACGCGCGACAGGTGCAACAGGCGCCCGGAGATGGCGGATTGACCAATCACGGAGGAGCCAAAAGTATATCGACCAATCCGCTTCCTTACTTTAGGACTATGCTAAAAGCTCGTTGTATACGATCCATTTACAATAGCAACATGTAACACTATTTAATGTAAAAAGCCCAATTTGTGTTTTGTTTGTTTTATATTAGTATATTAAATATATATATATATAATATTTTAATATAATTTATGTTTTTAATATAATCTATATAAATGCAGCCATTTACCATTTAAATAACCTATCTATTTCTATGGTGTTCGTAGGTAAAAGGCTCTTTATTTATTTATTTTTATTAGAAACATAATAATAAAATATAACAATGCAGTATTAAACCATAAATCGGGGGGGACTACAGTAAAAAAAAAAAAAATTTTAAACCTTAAAATAACAGGTTTTTATACTCATTAGTCATGCGCATGAGGTCGTCACGTCTTCAAATCAGGTGTTTCGGGCTTCCGTAGCCGAGCCGCACATGACCAGGAAACAGGGAAGTGTTGTCTCAAACAGAAACAGGGCCGAGTCTGTTCCTTGTTTTTAGTCGTAGACGACTCACTGACAACATTTCACGCACTTATAAGGCACATAGCTGACGGAAGAGACGGACAGCTCCAGTAGTGTATGATTAAATCATGAAAATGGGCTCAAATCGCTCGTGTTCGCTTACTTTATTGAATTATCTCCTAATCTGCGTCACATTGTGGAGCGGCGTGTTTGCCAAATCATACCGGAGACCAAACATTGTTTTGATCCTCACAGACGACTTGGACATCGCTATAGGGGGTCTGGTGAGTGAATTTTAATGTTTTTGCGCTTTTATTGCATGTGGTTTATTTTTTAGGAGCTTATCGGAGAGTCGTGACATTGCATTTACAGCTCAGAAATAAATTGATGTAAATTGACATTTAGTTAGTCCAGTCTTATTAAGCTGACTGCTCACATTCCTCACGGTTGGACACATCATTTAGGCATCTCACAGAGTCAGCAGCCTTATCACTTCTGCTCCCACAGTTTTCAGCAAACACCCTCCCCTCCTACTAAAAGCCCTTAGCTAGAAACATTAGTATCCGAATCCCATTGAAAAATCTGGCAATTTAGAGGCAGACTGGTAGGTGGTAGTCCCCTTCATTATTTATTTTTTATATATTCATTTTATATATATATATGAATGAATATTCAGGAGGAAAACCGATTGTGTGAGCTATGTGATTTGAGTCGAAAGTGAGTCCCATTTTCTTTTGTACTGTGCATATTATGATTTAAGAGAGTTAATTTGTTGTTTATTTTATTGCTTTTGTGTATTTTATTTCTTTATATTTCGTCATTCACTGTGGTATTATTATTATTATTATTATTATTATTTCTCTTGTTGTGAAGCACTTTGTACTTTGTTTTGATAAGTGCTCTATAAATAAAGTTTTATTATTATTATTAATAATGTTTCATGAAATGTCTCAACAAAACCCTGAAATATATCTGGTGTACAGGTGAGCAAAAAAGTGCAATGGCTGTTTAAGTTTGCTAACTTTGTCTCAAAAGAATGTAAGAAAGATTATTTAATTAGTATTTATTAAGATTTTTCCAGTACTACATGGTAAATGTTTCCATCAGTGATTTTATGAATTTTGTTGTACTCAGTGATGGTCTGAAGATTGGACCGTGACAGATACTTTAGCTGTTTTTCTATTTCTGGACTTTCTCTGTTGTTTGAAATTGTGTACGCTGCACTCGCTGCATGAATTTATGGTGTCTTGTAATTAAATATTAGTATAAATATAATACATTTATATAGTGTAAATTTAGAATAAATACTAGGATCTTCTAAAACATCTCAAGACATTTATAAATCTGTAAGGCAGCTCCTGCCTGTTAGATAGCTACTTTAACCAAACACTACTACCACAAGTAGGACTGCAACTAATCATTATTTTCATTATTGATTAATCTGCTGATTATTTTTATGAATAATCGATTGTTTGCTCTATAAAAGGTCAGAATAAACTATAAAATGCACCTCACAAATAGCTTGTTTTGTCTGACCAAAAGTAAAAAAATATTCAGTTCACAATTTAAAAGACAAAAAATTCACATTTGTGAAACTGGAACCAGTGTGTTTTTGGTATTTTTGCTTTATTTGCTTAATTGTCTTTCAATCAACTTGTCAATTAATTAACAAATTGTTTCAGTTCTAATCACAACACTTTGTACAGCCTAGAATATATTTTGAATCTGCTATAATGAGCTGTGAAGGATGGTAGTGAGCACTGTAAAATGTAATATATTAATTAAATATTATGCCTTTTGATTGGTTATCTATATACAAAATTTATAAGAATATGTATAATTCATACCTCTGAACCTGATTCATGTTTAAAGTAAGATTTCAAGAGTTAACATGTGACTATTTAAATTTAAATTATTTCTGCACACAATACTGTATATGCAGCTTCAGTTCAGAAATATTACTACCAGTCTAACTGGAGGTTATTTAAAAGGTGGTGATACTGGGAGAGGAGTTAGAGGTGTAATGCAGTAAATATTTTTTAAATACTTCATTACCAGTTAGGCTGATAAGGGATTGTTACTCCATTTTGTCCAAAAATGTGATCAGGGCTTGTATAAATTATTCATCACATGCAGGGTTTGGGTTATTTGTGAACTAGGACACAGCATCACCAGCCATGTTAGGTACTGATGCAATGGGCTTTCTTCTGCTTAGTCATGCTAATAACAAGCTTAGTCATGAAGGCAGAAAGACAGAGACAACTTGATTTGTTGATGACTGTAAGAAAAAGAAAAAAAAGGGAGCTCGTTGCCCAGTTTGAGTACGTTTGAGTGCGACAGAGGCCAATAGATTATTCAGGTAATGTCAGGTGCAAGATATTTGATTGATATTTGTCTCATCACACCAACTCTTTTTCTTCCAGAGTCCACTCAGCAAGACGAAAAAACTAATTGGTGATGCAGGGATATCATTCACAAACGCAGTGAGTATCATCAACATTGGCCCCTTCACTGTCATGTTATGTCTCATCAGGGATCATTTAGTGGCTGAAAAAGAAGAATATTAGTCTAGTTTAGATGTAAACCTAGTGACTTGTAGAGTCATTTTGCAGCCGTTTTCCGTCTCTCATCCTTTTTCCTCCATCTTCCCTCAGTTTGTTGCCAGCCCGCTGTGCTGCCCCAGTCGAGCCAGCATCCTGACGGGGAAATATCCCCACAACCACCACGTCATCAACAACACGTTAGAGGGAAACTGCAGTAGCAAAGCCTGGCAGAAGAGTCAGGAAGCCCACACCTTCCCCGCCCTGCTGAGGACGTACGGCGGCTACCAGACCTTCTTCGCTGGGAAATATCTTAACCAGGTAAGACATGATAGGACCTCATACTCATACTTTCTTATATTTCTGGCCATTTTATTGGTTTATACAGACTGCAACATGTTTATCTGCTTGGAAATTCCTTAAATGATCAGAATACTGTGTAACAAAATAATGGGAACACATGATAATACATGTATTTGAATTGGGTATTAAGGATGAAGTTACTTTTAATTTTTCAAGACTTAAAAAAACTGCATTTATCTGAAGAATGAAGGAAGTCAGGAATCATTTCCCTTAATTACCTAATTATGTTTACACTTGCTAATTGCACATCAAAGGAGACTGACTTCCTGTTGTTCATGACCCCGCCCTTAAATTTGTTAATCAGTGTGTACAGTCTGTCGTCCAAGAATATGGGAAATGATGAAGGGACAATGATTGCCCTAAATATGGAAAGAAATGCATGATAAGTGAGCCGTTCTGTGCAGCAGTTTTGTAACATGTCCAATTTGAAAATTAACTTTTAGGTCATTTCAGGTGATTGTTAAAAGTGAAAACAGTCACAAGATGTGCTATCATGCGATTTTATGTCACGATAAAGTCCAGCTGTCAAAGTTGCATCTAGCCATGTGATAAGCAGATGGTTAATTCGGGAACCAGGACATCCCCTTCACCCAAATAGCAAAAACAATTACACTTAACCCACTTCCCACTTCCCCTCCTTCCTCTTTGTAGCTCAGTGTTTCCAAACCTTTTCGACTTTTGACCCCTTAAAGTTAAGCAAAGTCAACTTTTGATCACAGATCACCGCACATGTCTCTTAGTGTGGACGTGAGTGGTGAACAGTTGAACAGTTTTTAGCCATGCTAGTGGCATGCCTCTGGGATGGCAGTTTTGGTTGGTTCACCACTTTGGGCCAGACTGAAATATCTCAACAGCTATCAGATGGATTGCCATGAAATGCAGTGCCTGATTCGTGTTCTTCAGAGGATGAATCATTCTGAGTTTGATCATCTGACTTTTTTCCTCTAGCGCCCCCATCAGGTTCACATTTGGGACATTCATGTTCCCCTCAGGATGAATTGTAACTTATTTTATTTTCATGTAGCGCCATCATCAGGTCAAAATTTCAGTTTGTCCAGTACTTTGGTTTATGACCAAATACCTTCAAAACTAATGACATTCCCCTCAGCCTCAGCTGTACTTTGTGTTTAGTGCTAATTAGTAAATGTTATGTTAACACGCTAAACTAAGATTGTGAACATGGTGAATATTATACTTACTAAACATCAGCATGTTAGCATTGTCATTGTGAGCATGCTAGCGGATATTAGCATTGTCCCTGGGTACAGCTTAACAGAGCTGGTAGCACAGCTGTAGACTCTTAGTCTTGTACTAAACACAGTTTAGTCAAATCTCAAATCTCCTCTTAATATTTATGGAGAACCCAATCTAATTTCAGAGTCACTCTGTGGTTGACCTTTACACAGCCTTCCGTTAAGTACATTTCCAATTGTTGTTTTTGTTGTAAAATGGGTGATTGGACATATATTTGCACATTACATTTATGCACACTGGTCTAGAGTAACATACAGTATATAGTTTTCTAACTTTTAAGATATTTTTTTCTACTTATCTGTATCTTGTTTTTCTTATCCTGCTGTAATGCCAAATTTCTCAATGGGGGATCATAAAACTCTTAGCTTATTATATCTCTTTGTGTGCGTATATGTCATTAAACAAACTCCCTTACACCGTTTGTGTGTTTCAGTATGGGCACTCGGAGGCTGGTGGAGTGGAACATGTTCCTCCAGGCTGGAACTACTGGGTCGGACTGGTAAGACTGAAACTTTTAACCTTTCAGCCACATATTTACTCTGAGGCTCCTTCCTGTCTGGCATCATGGTCAAAATTAAGCCTTTATCCATTAAACTGGTCCTGTCACTAAAAACCTGAACCTCTTATTGATTCAAATCCAGCTCAGCTTGTTTCAAGAAGTTACTCCAAACAAGTCACAATACCATGAAGCTTGTGAAAATATGTCACTTTTTATGTTGTTTACAGGGAGCTAAGGCAATAATGCACAAAATTTCTCCTGCTTATGAGTCAGACCGATACTTTTTGGGCTAATATTGGTATTTTAACGTAGAATGTATCCATACTACACTGGTTATCTGTGGGAGACCATTAACCTTTACTCTTCTAATCATCTCTCTGGGCTCCAGTGGACAGCTTTAGTATCCCGTGATGGACCTAAGGTTATGTCAGAGGTTTTTAGGCAACCTTTAAAAAAAATAAAATAAACATCTGGCAGGAAAACCCTTTACCATTTTTGGTATGAAAATGATAACATCAAATAAAAAAATATTGAGTATCATCATATGAGTATGAGCCTTTGATGCTTTTTATCATTTGACAGTCTACCTCATATGTCACTCTGAAGTTAATGTGGTCATTTGACTGGAAGCTTTCTGCAGAAGGAGCCAGACTAATAAATTAGCTAAAATTAGATTTTGTTGAATTTACTGCATGTCTCTAACTGGTTTGCAGAAGTCATTCTGCAGAGGTCACGTCTGGAACACGACTTTAGTGCAGACTAGTTTATCTTCACTGTTACTGAACAAACACAGATTTGAGAACTGGTCTCATTACCTGACAGCTTATCATAACACAGAGAGAGACTCATGCAGTTTATATGGTTTCTGCAGAGTTGGTCTGTTGGATGAGACTTTCACAGCCACATGTATCACCTGCTGGTCAGGAAACGCATCCACCTTCTTACGGTCTTCCCCTGCTTCAGGTCCCTCTCAGCTTTAGTATCTCTTTAAGCAAACCTGATCCTGAGGGAGTGGACACCATGTCAAACAGCTACCATGAAGTGTAGAGAGTGTTAATTTGAAAGTCTATCTTGGATCACGTGTCAGTACATGTGACCATGACGAATTTGAAATTAACAACACTACAGTGGAGGTCATTTCAGTGCTGGAGCTTAAATTTATCAGCCTCTCAGAGTCTCTCTCTTTAGCTTCAAATATGGATGTGTTGCGCATTTTCTTTTTCAGAATGACCAGGACTCTTTGAAAATGAAGGAGCATTTGATGTGAATAGTATTCAAGATTTTTTTTATTTTTATATATATTTATACACACACACACGTAGAATTTAGGTTTGCCTTTAAAAGAAAGTTAGAAAAGGCATTTAATCAGAATTGTGAAGTTGTCAGATATGAGAACTCATTACAGAACTGTAACACAACTAACCAGAGCCATATATGAGGGTTTTGGTGAAACTAACAACAACTATGAGCTTAAAACAGTCTCATAACTAATAAATAAAACAGGCGTGAATTAATAGATAATGTAAATCAACAAAGATTTACTCAGAGTAACTTTTACTGAGATCTTACTCAAATCGAACCATGTCACTGACCTTTCTGACTGGTTCTGATGGGATTAAAGCCTATTTTGGTTTAATTTTCAGCCTGACTGGTAAAGTGGAACTATTAAATAAGAAAATATTCTGTAACCTGTGGTGAAATATTTTGTCCGTTTCCTATCTTTGTTTTTGTTTTTTTACACAAACATGTTGATGCTCAGTGAACATGGCACAGTTAACAGATTGTCTTTTGCCTTTAGCAACTGATATTGGATTGTTTTACAGATGAATGACGAGGTGTATTTGCATTATTAGAGCACCACTGTTAGATCAAACCCAGCAAGTATGTGTTGATATTAGTTTAATTCAAGCAAGAAAACATTTCTTGCTGTACTAAAAGTGTTTATATTTCTACTACAACATAAACCTAAGCATAAAAAAATGCTCAATTCCAAAATATTATATATTATTATATAGAGAGGATTTCATGGAAGTTGTTTGTGTTTTCCAGGAGAAAAACTCTAAATACTACAACTACACTCTGTCAGTGAATGGAAACGCCCAGAAACATGGAGCCGACTACAGCAAAGACTACCTGACAGACGTCCTGGTGAGACAACCGAGAAATGTTACAGTTAACACCTTACGTTTTATATTATTGCATATGATTCTTGGTTTCCTTGATAGGTGTTGGCTGTTACAGTGTAACTTTTTTATATTATCCAATAACTTAAGATATTATTCATTCAATTCTTGCCATTCTTTGCTTTTAAGAATTCAAATGAGGTTACATGTCTTTGTTGGGTTTGAAAGTTAAAGAAAAGATCATAAAGATTTTCTACTGAAACAAAGTTTATTTGATATAAATTAAATGGACTAACTGTTTTAAAACCAAAATGATACTGACACATTTGAAAACAGTGATATCTAGAACGCTATTACAGCAACTTTTAATACAACAAGTTACTTTTTAAGTACCTAAGTAACTTTTCATTATTCTGTTTTCAGTAGAAACCAAAGGACTTGTGCATCACATTAAAAATTCTCTGTGTTCTCTCTCTCAGGCCAACATGTCTCTGGACTTCCTCCAGTATAAATCCAACTACCAGCCGTTCTTCATGATGGTGTCCACCCCGGCCCCCCACTCCCCGTGGACTGCAGCTCCTCAGTACCAGGACAGCTTCAACAACACCAAGGCTCCCAGAGACCCCAACTTTAACGTCCACGGGAAGGTACTGTACGGCTTTTCTTGCGACTTTTCTCATTTCATTGACCTTTTTAAAATATCCCCTATGCAAATTGGACTTCGCTCAGGTCATGTCAAGATACAAAAGAAGCAATTAAATGCGTCCTGTCCTGTGTTTTTTAGTTGATTCAGTACTCTGCCTAAAGGAGAACTTTATTTTTGTTTTCTTTCAATCTCCCTTCAGGACAAACACTGGTTGATCAGACAGGCTAAAACCCCCATGACCAATTCCTCTGTTCAGTTTCTGGATGATGCTTTCAGAAAACGGTAATATCCGCTGCTTCTTGCCTTCCTCTTTCTCTCCCCGTCTTCTTCTTTACGTATCTTCCTCAGCTCCTCTGCTTTCTCTTCGCATTTGATTAATTCTCTTCACCCCCATTCCTGTCATCTTTCCTTTCCTCTCCTTTCTCTTACTCTCCCTACTTCTTATCTTTCTTAAGGTCCTTTTGTCTGTCCATTACTCAGTTTTACTTATTTTTCTTTGGTTTCAAGTATTTTTTGCCTGCCTGTAAACAAGGAAGTTTGTCTAATAGTTTATTGTACCCTTTTATGAGGTATGTTTCTATGTAATTTTGCTGCCAAATTTGTTCCCCACATTTTGATGCAATTTCAGTTTGGCTTCACTGCAGGTGTCTTGTTGTTCATCCTCGCCTGCAGGTGGCGAACTTTACTGTCAGTGGACGACCTGGTGGAGAAAATAGTGAAGAGCTTGGAGGTCAGAGGTGAACTGGACAATACCTACATCTTCTTTACCTCTGACAATGGGTACCACACAGGTTTGTAACTGCGCGCACACACACATCTACACACATTGTTATTTTTAATGTGTAGAAGCTTTCTACATCTGTCTGCTGTCAAGGAGAGGATGTTTTTACTCCCGTTTATCAGAACCTTGTTAACAGATCTGAAAAAAATTAAGTTTGGTGGAAAGTTAGAAAGGAAGGAATGATCCAGACATCTTTAGAAGGATTTCTTAACATTGTGAGAAGGCATTTTTGCACTTTTGAACACAGAGAACCTAAACCTCCACAGTTCTCTAAACTTGTTAAAGTGTTTCTGGGTTCTTTATGTCTCCCTCTCTTTCAGGTCAGTTCTCTCTTCCTCTGGATAAGAGGCAGCTCTACGAGTTTGACATCAGAGTTCCTCTCATGGTCAGAGGACCAAATATCAAGCCCAACCAGACCAGCCAGGTACAAACACACACACACACACCTGTGTTATGTGCAAGCTTTGAACAGCACTTCTTATTGTAACAAGGTTAGACCAAAATATCTTGCTTTCAGGCTTTTATTCGTTTTGTGTTTTAACAGGTTATTTATCCTCCTCCTGATGAAATTTGTGTGATGTTTGTCAAACTGATCAATATTGCGCTTGTAGTTGTCAAATATTTATTTCAGCAAAAGTCTACACTTAGGGGGACAAAGGCAACGGATGCCTGCAACTGCCCCAGTCAAATATTTATTTGACCACTGCATAAATGTACAAATATGTATTTGTATCTTTGCTGTGCCAGTGAAGTTAGAAAATAGACTATTATTCTGATTATAGCTGAGCAATAAATCAAATTTAACAAATTATCAACATCGTGAATCTCTTACCGATCCAGGTTGACTCATATCGCAATTTTAAATAAATTGTTTGAATCCAATATAATTAAACTGAGAAAAACTACAATTTAACCAGAAAACCAGCCAATTCGACTCAGTCAGCCCACAGTCCAGAATCTTTAAGTGATCAAACTGTATTAATCAACACCAACAATACAGATTATTAAATACGATGAACTGACACATTCAAATGTGCTTATCATGACATTTATTGTAATAAGACTAAATTGCAACACTACATTTTTGATCATTATCATCCAAGCCTTAGTCTCCAGGAAACTGTTGACTTTATTTTGAAACTTTACCAATTTGTACATCAGAGACTAAAATAGCATTAAACAGGCAGAACTCTTGTGTGACTTAAGTTACTGTCAGGCAATACACACTGATAATACATTTATGCAATTGACAAGATATTAGTTACACAAAAAGACTTCAAACTCCCAAAATCTAGGGTTATTGGGGGACAAAATGATATTGATGTGACTGAAGGGAGGGAGAACTGCATTATTCAGGGAGAACAGCCTGTTTTCTGTAAATGTCTTTCTTCTTTACACGTATCAAACGCTCCAGAGACATCAACTCTGCATCCGCTCAGTGTCTCCCTGCTGTATTTGTTGAACTGAACTAAATTAATTGATCTTGTTGTCAGATGCTGGTGGCGAACGTCGACCTCGGCCCGACCATGCTGGACATCGCTGGCTACGACGTCAACAAGACGCAGATGGACGGCATGTCCTTCCTGCCCATTATGGTGAGATCACTCAGCTTAGTGTTTTTCTCTTTCAGTGTCTGATTCATACAAAAACAGACTTAATGTCTTCATAAAGACAGAGAGATGTAGCATCACGGTGCCAGCCTTCAAGTTCACTTTATTTATTTATTCTTATTATTATCTCCTTCACTCAGTCACAAAGAACCCTTCATACTCCTGACTGGATCATTTTCAAACTGGCAAAACATGAAATCAGTTTCATAAACTTTCCTCAACTGTCCCCAAAATCCATCCATCCATCCATCCATCTTCTTCCGCTTATCCGGGGCCGGGTCGCGGGGGCAGCAGTCTAAGCAGGGACTCCCAGACTTCCTTCGCCCCAGACACTTCCTCCAGCTCCTCCGGGGGGATCCCGAGGCGTTCCCAGGCCAGCCGAGAGACATAGTCCCTCCAGCGTGTCCTGGGTCTTCCCCGGGGCCGCCTCCCGGTGGGACATGCCCAGAACACCTCCCGAGGAGGCGTCCAGGAGGCATCCGGATCAGATGCCCTAGCCACCTCAGCTGGCTCCTCTCGACGTGGAGGAGCAGCGGCTCTACTCGAGCTCCCCGTGTGACTGAGCTCCTCACCCTATCTCTAAGGGGCGCCCAGCCACTCGGCGGAGGAAGCCCATTTCGGCCGCTTGTATCCGCGATCTTGTCCTTTCGGTCACTACCCAAAGCTCATGACCATAGGTGAGGGCAGGAGCGTAGATTGACCGGTAAATCGAGAGCTTTGTCTTTCGACTCAGCTCCCTAGAGCCAGTTTCTGTGTCCGGAGATCTGGTCGCCGAAGCCCCTGCCTTCGACTGCCGCCCAGATCTCTCTGCACCGGCCCCTTACGGATCCTCCTGCGGGTGGTGGGTCCACGGGAGGACGGCCCCACGTCGCTCCTTCGGGCTGTGCCCGGCCGGGCCCCGTGGGGAAAGGCCCGGCCACCAGGCGCTCGCCGTCGGGCACCCACCCCAGGCCTGGCTCCAGGGTGGGGCCCCGGTAGCGCCAATCCGGGCGACGTAACTGGCCTTGATTTTAAATACTCCATAAGGGTCTTCTGAACCGCTCTTGGTCTGACCCGTCACCCTGGACCTGTTTGCCATGGGTGACCCTACCAGGGGCATACAGCCCCAGGCAACATAGCTCCCAGGGTCATTCGGGTAGTCCCCAAAATCAGTTCCTGAATAAATAAATGTGAGCTGAGAAATGGATCATACATCATTTGATGTAATGCCTGGTTTAAATAGTTGTTCTCAAGGTTTGGGAGTTTTCAGAGACTGCAATTTATGTTATCTAAACGCTAGCCAAAGTTAAGGCTCATTGTCGTACCGAAAATTGGCAATTCAGGTTTGTTTTTATATTTTGAGTGTTTCAGATTCAATTTCAAATATTCATTATGAAGTGAAAACAAAATGGCAGTTAAGTCTGACTACCAGACTACAAATATTTTTTTTTTTAAATAAAGGAGCTGATTGTTTTAAACTGATTTTCACCCAGATGTTTGTATTTTTGCTTATTGTTTTATCCAATCTATTCCAGTTTTTAAATAGAGTCCCAGAGCATTAAATATTTATTTTACATATTTATTTATAAAAGCAAACGCACACAAAAAACAAAACAAATTTTGGTTAAGATGAACTGAACCCTTATTCTAAAGTAGTAGTAATGTTAAAGTTGCAGTGCTGAAGTTTAGAAAATTAGTGACATCAGTAAAATGGTTGTCACAAAAATATGATGATGTGTGTGTGTGTGTGTGTGTGTGTGTGTGTGTGTGTGTGTGTGTGTGTGTGTGTGTGTGTGAGAGACCAGGAGGGGAAGATGAACAGCAGCAGCTGGAGAACAGACATCCTGGTGGAGTATGAAGGAGAGGGAAGCAACGTGTCCGACCCCGCCTGCCCTCTGCTGGGACCAGGAGTGTCGGTACGAGATGAAACTATAATTTTATCTGTGGAGGAAAGAAGGTCTCTGCAACAGAAAAACAAATAATTATCTTTCTTCCGCCTGTCCTCTTTCTCCAGGAGTGTTTCCCAGACTGTGTGTGTGAGGACTCGTATAACAACACCTACGCGTGTGTGCGCACAGTCGCCCCCTCTGCCAACCTGCAGTACTGCGAGTTTGACGACAATGAGGTGCAGGGAAATGTTCATTTTATAGCTTCTTATATTTGTTGTGACCTAAAAAAAGAGATTAAGAATGAAGGCACACCTGCCATGACAAAACGGAAAATGAATGTATGTTTGAATGTGCTGGAGTTAATTATGTTCCTTAAACGGCACTATGCGATTGTGAAAATTCCTTACTTTGGTGCCGTCTGGTGGTAGAATCAAGAATGATACTGTGATAGCCAGCAGTGCATCTGTGTTTTAGTTTCTTGAGGTGTACAGTTTGACAGTAGACTCCTCTCAGCTGATTAACAGTGTTAGTGGATGTGCGCCACCCTGTAGGTGTTTGTAGAAGTCTACAACGTGACAGCAGACCCCTACCAGCTGACCAACATCGCAAAGACCATCGAGCAGGAAGTCCTGGAGAAGATGAACCATCGGCTGATGATGCTGCAGTCCTGCTCCGGACAGTCGTGTCGGACACCCGGCGTATACGATCCAAGGTCTGTTCAGTGCTTCCATGCTTGATTGTTTCACTTTTCTTTTTTAGTTCTTTCCAGGAAATTAGGAAACTATTCACAAATTACAGACCCACCAAATAACACATTACTGTAAGTTTCCACTGTATTCTAGGGCCTACGCCGCTTTGGAAAAAACTATTTGTTGGACTTCCACAGTACTTAAAAACAGTCTCTAATACACGAGCATTAACTCCTCTGCCTTGTGTTTTCTCAGGTATAAATTTGACCCACGACAGATGTTTACCCACCACAGCTGGCAGATCAGCAGACTGAGACAGAAGATGAAATAAGAAGAACAGATGAAGGACGAAGGAGAAGATGGACAGAGGAAGAAGGGCTGTATTGTATTTTGTATTCAGCCTTGTTTTCAGGTCTCCTGAGGCAGTCTCTTTTGTAGATTGGATGGAGAAGGGATCAGGTGCGGTCATATTTTGGGGAATAGGTTGGTTGCCATAGAGACAGGAGGCCTCTCTCAGTGCAGGACCCACCTTTAAAGCTTCCAGTTTGGGCTGCTGCTTAGTGAGTTTGTCAGTAGGTGTGTGCAGGGAAGCCAAATTATTCAGGATGGATTTACACTCGCAAGCCATTAATTCACTTTTTTTTTTATTTCTTATAAATGTCTGTTCAGTCAGTCGTTTCAATTTAAACTCCTGGCAACAAGTGACGGAAATTTGACCCAATTCTTAGAAATTCATGTCTGTTTTTCATATCAGTGATCCCAACAGAAGCCAGTTCACGGAAGCTTTTCCATTTACTTGTCTGAATACACGGTGCCGGGTTGGTTGGTTCTTTTTGGTGCATTCGGATTGTCCTCAAGAATTTGTCAGAAGGTGAAAATTTCGATGATCATCACCAACAAGTCGCACTCAGATGGTTGAGAAAGCGATAAATATGAGTGATAAACTTCCAGGATACGCAAGTTTAGAACTTAACATTTACTGTAACCTGGTTTCCATCCAAATGCAGCGCAAATTTTAACCAAATTTATGCACGTTTCCATCCACTACTGTTATGCGAATATTGGGAGCTGGTTCATTGAGTAACAAACGAGAATAAAAAGGAAGAATCACATGACTGAAAATTTAACAAAATGCCACATTTAGATAGAAACAGGAATTACAAACTTAACTAGTAAAATGATGTCAGATCCTTAGCAAGCAGTGGCAAAAAAGGTCTCTTCAAATGTATTCCAACCATGATTAGAGAACATTTTAGGAAAAAGCAACTTGTGACTAAAAATAATAGGAACTGATTTTTAAGAATTGTTAGTGGCATCAGTGAAAGTTAAATTTACAAATCTGATTAAACGGATTATTACTAACGCTGCAGACAGACTCCGATAAACATCGCAGACATGAGAAGTGTCTCCTACAGTGTTTCCAGCATCATTTCAGTGATTTTATCTCGACTGGAGTAGTTTAAAGCACCTTTTCATTCACAAATTTCTAATTAATCGTCACTTTGTTTTTACACTTGTATTTTTGTGTCATCATCGATTTCCTATTTGGATTTTAATTCTTCACTTGATGTACATTTGATTACATTCATAGTGAGTTTATTTGAATGCACAGAAAAAACATTTCTATGTTGGGGAAAATTTGACAACTTACATCAAATATTTCACTAATAATCTCATGTTTTGTTGCATTTCACTGAGCCAAATCTGAAACATTGGTTTGACACAGGGATTAACTTCTTGATGGGAGGGAGGAAGCAGTCATTTTAGAGAGATAGAAGATATATCTTGCCAAAAAAAAAGGCCATTTAGATCAGTTATGTTATCCTTTTGGATGTGAGAACTTTTTAAAGGCCAATTAAATAGTAATCAGAGAACATGTAATAATAACTGAAATAGAATAATCTATATTTGATATTTTTCAATACGACGACCTTCTCCTTCAAACTGTAAGGGAACTGATTTGTTGTTCATCTTTATGCCATAAACTAAAATCGAAACAACAATTTCTTTAAATCCTTTTGTGGGCCTGCCTTGAAATTTCTGTCACTGCTGAAACACAGAAATCTCCATTTAATTTCAAATAGATTTTCAAAAGGCTGATATATTTTAGATCAAAGCTGCCTACAGCCAGTATTTTGTGGTGAAACATTTATTTTTAAATTAAGATAAAATGTTTTCGGATCAATACCCAACCAAAGATCTGATTAGGAGACTTTTGAGGGTAATTCCTGAGTATTAAATAACGTTCAGAAAGTCTGTCTGTCGCGGTATATCTGCATTCATTTGTAGTAAAAGACGGAATCTTTTTTGTGTGGTAATTTCGATTGTGAATTATTTTCTTACTGACAAGCAAGCAGACGAACCGGCTGTTAATTGTGAATCAATGATTGTCCATTTGTTCCGCTGCTACTTTATCGTTGTTGTCCTTGGATAAAATCGCTCATACAGCTCTTTCTTCCTCTGTAGTCAGTTGGTTCTGAGTCACAACTGGACTGAAGTTAAGTTACATGTGAACACTGAGAAATAAAGTCCTGTGAAAGTCTTGTGGAAAACCAGAGACCACAGGACTCAACGTACACTGATTATTTTTCCTCTTGAAAGCGATCGCTTTGTTTCAATTCACTGATGCACTTTCCGAACTATTGTTTTTGATGATGTATTTTAGGCTTGTGTTTTTGTCCTAATAATAATAAAGAGAATCTCAATATTACAGAGGGTCCTGCTCAGTCAATTCACCACCAAATTTCTCATTTTATCTTTAATCTGATCTCACATTGGGATTTGAACAAGCAACCTTGTTTAGTTTAATTAGTTTTTAGAAAAGTGCCATATAAGTAAAGTTTAATTTTTCCTGTTTTGAAAAAACCTAAAAAGTCTTGATTTTATAAATATTAAGCCTTTAAAAAGTTATTTCAATGTCTTAGAATTGAATTTATGATGTAAAAAATTTGATTTTCTTTTTGTCACATTAGATTTTTTTAGCTGCAGATAACTTGTAAAACTCAAAGCCTTCTTTATGTACTTACCTTTATATCTTCTCCGCTACAGCCTGTTTGGGTTAAATATAAAGTAATTCGGTACTTACCTGTTGTCATACCTACTCTTGCTGTCTGCATTAGGAGTCAGCAAAGCACCTCCTCTTGAAACCTAATTCAAAGTCAAAGTTTAAGTTGAGTTTTGACACAAAAACTGTTAAAAAAAAAAAAAAAAGTATTAGAGCTGCAACAATTGTCTAGATTAATCAATAAATTGTTTACTCTATTAAATGTCAAAATACCTGTAACAAATTTGCCAAGATGTCTTCAAATAGCTTGTTTTGTCCTACCAACAGTCCAAAACCCAAAGATATTTACTTTACAGTTATATAAAAACAGAGAAAAGCAGAAAATTCTCAGTTAAGAAGCTCGAACCAGCGATTATTTGGCATTTTTGCTAGAAAAACAACTAATCAATTAATCGTTTCAGCTCTATTTGTAACACATTTGTTATAGAGGAGTCTCACTGAAATGTAAATTTAATATCAAATATTTATTTAAAAATCTATCATTTCAGTATGGTATTAATAGTATACATTCCCACCGTTTTCAGACAGTTTAACGTTCACATTTCCAAGGTACACATCAAAGTCTGTTTACAGGTCTTGGAGAGTACTACTGCATATATGGAAAAAGTTGTATAAAAAAGGCTTTTGTGCTGATAAATTGCCTCTAGTGATGTCACTTGAGTCAGCGTCGGTCGGGGCTGAAGACTACAAGTTTGAAAATTAAAAAATCTGTTGGTGTGGAGTTAGAAAGAAGTGAGCTTACCAGACCTCTGTAGCTTGCTCCTCATCTCTGCTGCAGGCTAGCGGCTCGAGGCTACGTTAGCTGCTACTAGCATAACACAAACGATTCACCAAGCTGTCGGCGGTTAGAGTTGGATTGTGGGTAATGTAGGCGCCAGGTTTTGACATTGACGAACAATGTGTGAAATAAAAAAAAAAAAGATGGTTCTGGTTCATCGACTTTTATACTTTTAATTTCTTAAGCTGTCTATCGTGGGTGTGATAATTTTATAGGAGTGCAATGATAAATCGCTGGAGTAACTCCACAGTATTTTGAGTATATAACACAGATTTAGCTCACCAATTTTGGGACACTTAATGTCTTTAGCTCTAAAAAGTACGTCAATTTTCGTCCATCAAGTGGAATTTCATCACTTACAGTTCATCGTTTAGGCAGATGGAAGGTTTTTTTCTGTTCCAACAGGAAGTTTGACTTTTCTAAAAATGTCTTTAGATGATCATAGTTGCTCAGTCAGTCCGACCTGAAACCACAACATCCAGGTTTGATCTATGAAACCTCCACATGTCGCTCCAGAGGTGAACGTCGAGTAAAAACCTTAAAAATGTAAAAATTCAGAAGCGCCACAAGTGTCATCGTAGCTGCTCAATCATGTACAGAAACTTAAACTGTCCAGAAATAAAAATGAATTAGCCTACATTTAGTTTCTCTGTGTTCAGCTGTGCTCCGTCAGCAGCTCGCCCATCCCTCCAGGACGGGCAGGAACGGCAGGTCGGTGCTGCCCAGGTAGGTCCTCCCTCTGTGCTGGAAGACGTCGCTGATGGCCCACGTCAGGCGGCCTTCAGGGTCGTGCAGCGTTCCCACAATCTCACCGTCCAATCCCAGCTCCAGGACCAGAGCGTAGTGCGGCAGCAGAAGGTTGTACCAGCTCAGAGGAATCACCTGGCAACACAAGTACGTCAAGTTTAATAAAGTTACAGTTTGCGGATATACAGGCGCCTGAACTGCAACACATTTAATATTTAAACGCTGGTATGGTTCGTTAGATTTTACACAAAATACGTCATTTTGGCGTCACCCGGGGATATAAGCTTCAGACCTGTTCCTTCCAAGTGTGTATGTGTGTGTGACAGCAGTGTATTCAACTAAAAATGTGTGTGTGTGTGTGTTTTACAGGGTCCTGCCCCTGTCCTGTCAGATTTCACACTATCTAGTCTCAGTGCAGCCTGGAACAAAGCCTGTTATTCTCTACTGACTGACAGACAAAATAATTGTGAATCACACAGCGTTTCACAAAGAAGCAAATGCATCATGGGAGAGTAGATTTGGTTCGAACTCCTGATAAAACTGCTCCTCTAAACTGCACAGCTGAAAAATGTTGGAGTATCAGGATCTTTGGAGTTCGATGTTCGTCAGTGTTTTGAAATTGAAAGAATTTTGGGGGGATTTCTACAGCCAACAGAATACAGCTCCTGGTGATATTCAGTTGTTTGTTGTTTTTTTTTAAATTAATGTGGCTATGTTAATGCTAAATTATTTAAAATAAATAAATAAATAAATAAGAATACAGTTTCTGCCAAAAATCGTCAGGGTAGAAAAATGTTTAGGCCACAAGATTAAAGACTTTATGAAAACAAAAACAAAAATTACTGCTACAAAACACACATAACCTAAATATGAAGGTGATCATCTTAAATATTTTGGTACATATTGTGATCCTGATTATTAATATTGATGATATGGTATATCTCAGGTTTGGGTAACAATATTTTATTGCCCCTCTACATTCACAGTTTTAGAGAAGTTTATAATAAGCCTAATTTAAACATGAAGACACCATGAAGGAACTTAACAAAACAAAACGCCCACATACCCCCCGTCACACAAATTTACATGGTTCTAGAAATGAGTCGCCATTTTGGCATCTCAAAAAGGCAACCTTGGCTTGTCATACATGCAATATATCAGATTCTGTTTATGTCCCAAGATATATGGTATCACATCAATCAAATACTGGGGCCCCAAAACCACCCGTTTTGCACTCCCCCCCTATTTTCAAGGGCCAGTAATGAAAAATATGACATCTGCTTGTTCCTTTCAATCATTTGGATCCGTTGTACCCAGTTCTGTCTGTGCCCCTACCACATTTCATGGCTCTAAGAGTTACATGTCTGAAGATATTGAACCCTAAAAATGGCTTCCGGCCTAACTTATTGTTTGGTCTCATAACAGTTTGAACAAAATCTAAAATGCAAACAAAAACCTCTACCGGATTTGACACAGAATGACCCTTATTTGCTATAATCTAACATTCGGGGTTGCAGTTAACAACCCGAACAGCCGAGGATCAGATTCTGTACTTGACTGCAGTCATGTGGTTTCAAAAAAAGTATCTCCCATCACTGATGATCCACTTCCAGTAGCTAATAACGTGCTTTCAGGACGTGCGTGTCGCTCTTCCCTTTATCACTAATCCCTCCATTTCTCCAGAGATCGTATCGATTATATCAGATGTGGAAGAAACTGACTATACTGTTATCAAACAATCAGTTAAAGACCTGAGACGTCAGTGCAACCTGCCCAGTGGCTGTAAAACACACGGACCTTGGCCAGGAAGCGCTTGACAGCCGGGTACGGGGCGATCATGTCCAGGAAGGGAGGCATGACCTTCCGGAACCGCGTCGTCGTTATGCCAACCAGGAATGTTCCGTGGTCGCTCAGGCGGATGTTGTCAGGGTAACCGATCATGTTGTCCATGAGGATCTCCTTGGTACCAGCCTTCGGGCCCTTCAGCCAATATCTGAGAGAGGACAGAGAGTCAACTGAATATCTGTCCTCTGAGTAACTGATGTTTATCCTATCGTGTGTGTGCCTCAGCACGCGTCCGATGCTGGTCTCCGCCAGCAGCAGGAAGTGTTCGTCAGGCGAAAGGACGACGCCGTTGGGCATGTAGAGAGAGTCCAGCAGGACCTTCACACTTCCTGTCTCTGGATCGTAGGAGAGAAGACGGCCGAGGCTGTTCAGCTCGATCACCTGAAACATCAAACAGCTCCGTTTGGTTTGGTTTACTTTTGTCTAATTTAGCTTAGTGTAGTTTTTGTTTAACTTCTAGTTTGGTTTAGATTTTACTTTCATTTCTCTTTTTAGTTTAGCTTATTTGGAGTAAATAAAATCAAGTTATGAAGACAAAACGCATAGATTTTCTTAAAAAAAAAAACTAGAAAATTACGTAAATTCAATATACTGTCATATAAAACCTGTACACTTAAGTTTACATCAGCTTACTTTAGCTTCTTCAGCTAAGTTCAGACTTCTTTAGTTTGCTTAATTTTAAAATCTGTTTAGTTAAGTTTAGTTTAGTTTAGCTAAATAAGAAAGTAAAATGAGCTGGACTAAGTTTTTTAGTGTTTAAGTAGTATTTGTAGTATTCCTTCCTTGCTATACGTTTAGTTTAGTTAAGTTTACACTACAACAAAAATAACATTGAAAAACATAAGGTTAGGATAGATTTTATAAAGAAAATCAGAAATTTACACTTAGTTTAATGCCGTATCATTTCCACACATCTGTGGAATTAGGTATTCAACCACCCGTAATTATTTTACGTCTATATGACGCTCCTGTTTCTATAGTTGTCCATCCGATTGGTCCAAACAAAGTCACATTTCCTTTTCTCATCAGCAAGATGCTGAGCTGAATGGACTCTTAGCATTCTCTGTTTTGGCGAACTGGCCGGATGGACGGGTAAAAAGAACGAGTGTGTCCTCGTGTTTTTTTGGAGGGCCGCGGTTACCAAGCAACACTGAAAGAAACCTTGGACTCTGCTTGTATCAGCTTTCCTGTGCTTGGTTTCAATATCTCACCCTCTTTTTGATGCTTCACGGTGCTTTTAAATTTCAAATCCAAAAGAGGGGATTGGAAGATCTCTTTAAGGCTGACGCATTCAGCTAATTGGCACTGAACTGATCCATCTTTTCCCGTCATCTCACCTCCAGTTTGACGTGTCTGCGTCCCCAGCGACTGGAAGAGTCGGTGAAATAAACGATCCCAGTTTGGGATGAAATCTCCACGCCGTTTAGGAAGGCAAAGGGAACGCCATCAGCACCTGAAGAACAAAGGAAAGAAGGGTCACAGACAAAGAATTTATTTACAAATTATAATTAACTGGGCTGTATTCAGCATGCATACCAACACACACACTATACCCTGCGAGTTAGCCAGGAGCAGAGTCTTTTCTCCAGTTTTGGGGTTGACGCTGTGCAGCCCAAAGTAAGAGTCAGCAACTATCAGCTGCCCGTGACGATCCAGACGAACACCGTGAGGACGACCGCACACAGGCTCATAGTCTGTACTGCTGCCTGCAGACACAGACACACAACATGCATGTTTCTATTTTATTTGCCTATCTGCTATAATAAACTGAGCGAAAGATGGAGCAGAGCAGACATTTAAAACTGAGGAGAGAAGAAGAACTCTAAACACAATTTTGTGATTATAAACAAAACAACTGAATCATTCATTTCAAAATAATGGTTCTTGAAACTAAGGCTTATCAATCAGGTATTTCAGTAATACCAGTTTTCAAGCAAAATATAAAAAAAAAAGGAGGACTAGATCAATTTTAAGTGATTTCCATATGAATATGTGGAAGGGAAGAGAAAAACGTAAGCTTCTGATCTATGCTGCTAACAGGCCAGAGTCCCTCTAAATAATTAAGAAAATAAATGGTGAAACAACAGAGTGTTAATGCTGTAAAACTGTATTTTTATAATACAATTTTCACCATGACTTTTCTCCCCCATTAGTGATTTCATCAAATTTTTCAGCTGTTTAAATAATGAGCCCCGAGTATGAGGCAAGTCAGTATCTCAACACACTTTAGATACGTTAGAATAAATTAAGTACTAAATAAATGAAATTTGGTACACAAGAAAGAACTGTTTTTTCTTCATCTATTGAATTTGTTACCAAAACACTGTAGGAAAAGAAAATTAACTGCTGATGTTATGGATGAATTAAGCTTACAAAGCTTTTTTTTGTAGGCCAGGCAAGTCCTAACAGCACCAAAATACTGACTGCAAAAGAAAAGAGCAGCAATATCAGGTCGTTTAGAAAAGTGTAATTGAGTGTGAAGGAAAGTGTTGGAGGAAAAGAGGAAAGATACGGTCGTCCCTGAAAAAAACAAAGAAGAAGAAACAGACGTGAAAAAATTAAAAAACACAAACCACATTCTGGTAAATTCTGTCCCATCTGTGTGATGAGGGCGAGGCTGTCATCAGGACCGATCCTCCACAGCTTCCCGTCCACGGTCCCTGTGTACACATTACCTGAAACACATACAGGTAAGGGTAAATAACATCATGGGACACTTAAAATCTCCATGGAAACCAGTATTATAGAGTATTAATTTATCTATAAAAAAAAGTATGGAAAAGAAAGGTACAAAGCAGCGCTGAAAAAAAAAAAAGTAAAAATATCTCTGAATAAATAATAAATATGAAAAATGTGTCATCCAAGCAGATAAACTCAACATGTCACATGAGACATATAGTACAGGGGGCAACAAGGGACAAAATACCTTGCACAGAACACAGGCAAAGGTCAGAGGTCAAAACCCATCAGGCCCTTAACGAGATAACCTCTGAGAATCACAAACTCTACAAAGCTTAAATCACTTGTGGAAGTCGCACACATAAAATCCTGCACGCTCACCCTCCTCATCAGCAGTGAAGGATTCTGGTCCGTGTAGTTTCCCAGTAAACAGCCTGCGGCCCTTCTGCAGTCGGGTGTTGACAGCCAGCGGCCCCTCGAGGGCCGGAGGAGGCCCCTTCAGTCTGGAGGGACAAATTTGGGTGGATTACCATGACATCTGGTACACACATTCAGGAGGTCATCATCAGGTCAAAATTCGTCCAATACCTGCAGAACTCATGACATTCCCATCAGCCTCAGCTGCGCTTTGTGTTTAGTGCTAATTAGCATAAGTTAGCATGCTAACACTAAACTAAAATGGTGAACATTATATCTGCTAAACATCAGCATGCCTGCATTGTCACTGTGAGCATGTTAGCATTTAGAGCTGCTAGCATGGCTGCAGACTCTTGTTACTTCTTTAAAAAGTTTTTGGAGTAGTTACTGTATATCACGCATGTGTGTGTGTGTGTGTGTGTGTGTGTGTGTGTGTGTGTGTGTGTGTGTGTGCTTACACGTGTGGTTTGGGGTCTATGGGAGAAGGCAGCAGATAAACTCCCACAGCCACAGCAAGCAGAGCTGCTGATAACGATCTCTTACCCAACCTGACAAGAGCACAAATAACAAACCATGGGCCATTAACCTGAGACTGCAGTGATGCTGATTGTTTTAAATGTTTTCTAACTTTTCTAGTGAACACATCATAGTTTTCTAAGGGTCAAACATCTGCAAAAAAACCAAAAAAAAAACCCCAAAACAAACTCAAATATTAAAAAAAAAGTAATAAAATAAATAAATAACAGAATTTAAAGCCTCAACTTCAAAAAATTAAAAAAGCATCAGCAAAAATGTTGTTTTATCCCTTCGGAGGTACTTACTTCACGCACATTTTACTTTTAATATAAAAACTTTAAGGGTGTTTTTTAAAGCTGCAAGTGAACTTTGACATGTTATGTGTAAGTTTCACAGTATTGCGTCACACAGGATCTATAATATGCAACGCACTGCACAGATTGTCCCCCAGGGGCCCTAAACCAGCACATATTAATTACATTACATTACATTTTAATTGTTGTTACTTTATCAGCTGGACTAAAAGTTACCACTGTGTTGCGAAGACAAGTTGACAAAGCTTTGCAGTGAAACAACAGCGTCCCCCTGCAGATGCATCATCAAAAACTGAGCTTTTGTAAAATGCGACCTGGCACCTTGCAGAAAGCCAATCTCTATTCCAAAATGTGGACGTTTTATTCTTTCTTTGAACCTGCATATAATACTATATGTTTTATTTGTGCACAAGTGCTGTTCACGTTTGTTTGATGCCGAAAATAATTCTGGCTCTAATCGGTTCAAAAATTATCTTGAAGTGTCTTTTTATTACTCTTACAACAAAAATTGACAGATTTCTGAACACAGTTCGGCGACGCAGAAAGAACCTTCAGTTGAAAATGATTAAAGTATCAAACTTACATTGTTGAGTTTTGAGTCAGCGTCTCTTCTTCCTGCTGGATCAAAGAGGTCTGATGAATGAGTGTAAAACACACCAGAGTATATACACTAGAGCATCCGGCGAGGATCTTCAAAATAAAAGTGTTTCCGGACCATTTGTGCCTCTACATTTCAAGACTTCTGGATGAGACATTTACAGTAAGGTACCTACTTTACATTTGCAGAGACAATGTTTTAATGTTTTGACTACATTACTGAGGGAAATATACTTTGCTAAAAGTAAGAGATTAACATCAGCATTGTGCAAGGTGGGACTAAAATATTTTAACAAAGCTTGGGTCAAAGATTGGCTGTTTTGGGCCCCTACTGACTTCCAGTTTCACATAAAGTACAGCGCACACAGCAGACGCAGACCATTCCAGCTTCATTATTTAGCCAGGTACCCAGAATCCAACCACTACTCCTACTCTGGATTAATACAGCCCGCCCCAAGGTTTGTGGGAGTCAATTACTTAGCGGTACTTTAATTAAACACAAAGTTATTTAGGTACATGTCCCCTGCGAGTACAATATGAACCAAAAGGTCTTCAAGGTTTCCTCCCAGGTAATTGTTTAGCCAAGGTGATAAGCCACTCAGATCTTTGCGGTCTCATGGCCAGTGGTGGAAGAAGATATTTTACTTCAGTAAAAGTAGCAATACTACAGTTTAAAAATACTCTGTTACAAGTTAAAAGTCCTGCATCACAAGCAAAAGTACCAAAAGTAAAAGTACTCGTGCAAATGGTCCATTTCGGAATCATATATATTATATAACTGGATAATTATTGATGCATTAATCTGTTCATCACTTTAATATAGCAGCTGGTAAAGGTGGAGCTAACTTTAATTACTTTATATACTGCTAGGTAACGTAACCTATAATAATATATCATAATTTATTAGTTGATTTATATTTTGTTTTAATAATTTGAATCTGTAAAGTAACTAAAGCTGTCAAATAAATGTAGCGGAGTAGAAAGTAGCATCAAACGTTAACACTCAAGTGCAAGTCAATTAATTAAATTAACAAAAAAAAAAAAAAAAAAAAAAAACAGTTTGGGGCCCCTGGGGCAGTTGTGTTTGACTACTTCGTTTCATAATTCAGATTTTTCAAAACCTCTTCCACAAACATGAAATGATAAATGTAAGTGAGACACTCTGAGCTTTTACTTTGAAGGCAGTGCTGACAGGCTCATTCCTGTAACTTTACATGTGACAGAGTTTAGTGTTGGTGTGTGAGACAGGAGGGGGTTCCCACTTCTTGTCTGTGAGGTGATGAGTTGGGGGTCAAACAGAGGACAAGAGAGAGGAACTGCTCCAGACTACAGTCCTGCCAAAATACTGACTGCAGCAGATCTGCAACACTACTTAACTGTTTAAACACAATAAATAACACTGTCAAGTATAACTAAAGACTGCTTTGCTAATTTTTTTTTTTCACACAATACCAGGATTTTTAAAGCAAAGAAACACGCTTTGTTTCTTTTCTATTAGCTAAATATGAAGCCACAGCCAGGAGCCAGTCAGTTTCACTTTGCATAAAAACTGAAAACAGAGAGGTAAAATTGTCATTTTTCCACTTCAGTTTTTGTACAGATTAAACAAACAAGGTATAATGTGTTAATTAGTGAGCTTTAAATGTGCTGGTAGGAGCCAGGCTAACTGTTTCCCCCCGTTTCCATACTTTATGCTAAGCTAAGCTAACTGTTTCCTGGCTGTGGCTTCATATTTAACAGACAAATACGACAGTGGACTCAATCTTGTCATCTAACTCTGCAAGAAAATGTCAAACTATTCCTTTACAGCTCACTTTGTGACCAAGTGTTAAAAACCACAAAGACGATCATTTTTCCAAAAGGGTGATTTGATTTGATCAACAAAGAAACTGGACTAATTTGTCAAGTTTATCTGTAGATCCAGTAAAAGTCTGTTAATTCAGTAAAAACCTTTGTTGGTTTGGGAACTCCAGTTAAATATATGGCTGCAACTATTTATTATTATTTTCATTATCCATTAATCTGCTGATTATTTTTTCATTAATGGATCATTTGGTCAATAAAATGTCAGAAAATAGAAAAATTCCCATTACAATTTCCAGAGTCCAAAGTTACGTCTTCAGATATCTTGTTTTGTTTGATATTCTTTAAAAATATTCAGTTTATAATGATATAAAACAAAGGAAAGTTCCAAATTCCCGTATATGAGAAGCTGGAACCAGTGAATTTTTTGGCATTTTTGTTTAAAATATTACTCAAACAAGTAATTATCAAAATAGTTGCAGACTGATTTTTCTTTCAATCGGGTAATAAATTAGTAGACAAATCTTTCAGCTCTCGTCAAATATATTAAAAATCAGATAAAGCAATTTGCAAAATAATCCCATTTACAGTAATTCAACCTCAAAAAACCCAATGAAATCAAAATGAGAAGAAAACAAAAGAATAATAGCAAAATCTGAGATAAAACACATGAAAACACACAACGCTTTTTTTGTTTTAATTTCACCTTTAATAGATGCAGCCCGCCTTGTGAGAGGAAAGGCCACATTTGGTAACGATTCAGAGAGAAACCACACGACACCGACAAAAACAATAACCTGCCTCAGTTAACTGTTCGCCTACAGAGGTCTGATGAAACCCTCCGTCTGTCCTGCAGGTTTGTTTTTCTGTCTGCAGCTCCTCGTTCTGCTGCTGTCAAACTTTAGAAAGGCACTGCTGAGGTCCGAGCTTTCAGACCCGAGCCCAAAGGCCGAAATTCAGCTAAATCTTTCACTAAAATACGGCTTCTATTGACTTTAATCTCGAGTAGACAGATTAGTGAATTGAAATAAGAGGATTTATCATTATAAATAATCTCTGAACTTCTTATCATCCTTTCTTCGATTCTAAAAGACGACACTCATTTTGGATTTTGCAGCTCTGGTCTGAAATTAAACCCCTTCCCTCAATCAAGTGTCGAGCAACAGAGTGAACTTGTGAGGAACTCATCATGTGAGATAAACCTGAAGAATCGCGGAGCATCTGTTCTCTATAGTCTGTCCCTGCGTACAACAAAAACAGCATAATTGGGGAAAAAAAATAATGTCAGTAAATGGCAGAACAGCTACACACACACACATCTTTGGCATTTAACATTACAGTTTCTGGCTGTTCAATCTGAATATTTTGCCATTTTTGTCAAACGGCTACTTCTAAGCTCAAGAATGAACCTTAAAGTTTGCACACAGCCTTAAAACAAGATCTCTGAATACATATCAGGTATCATATATCAGCTCTTCATTCATTAACACTACTGGCCCAAATGCTTTTCATGATAGATACATTTATCAACAAGCCTAATTTATATTACTAGCAAATCTGATAGCATTTGAAAAGTAGTATTTGTTTTTACCCATCTTGTCAGCATTTTCACTCCAAAAATTATTTTCCAAATGCCGTCTGACCCGCTGTTTCATCTACAATAATGCATGCTTTAATGTTGAACAGCCCAGTAGTGTGTGCAGTAAGCATGTATGTATACAAAGAGACAAACAGGAACACATGCGAGAGTCGAGATTCAACCAAAAGTTTCACAGTCTAAAGAGATTCAAAATAAAAGATTCTAAATCTGCCACACTGTACATCCATTTGTTGAAAAAAGAAAAACATGTAATTATGAGTGGAGCTTAACAAGATCTTTCAAAATAAGAGTATTGCGTATTAGATGTTAAGATAAAGTACAGAGTGTGATGGCGGTAGTTTGCAGATTAAACAGGAGGAAAAGGAAAAATCAAAAACCCGTCTTCCCTGAATTCAAAGTTAAAGTGCCCAAAAAAAAATTAAAAATTGATACGACTAGTCTGGAATGATGTGTTTTAACAGCTAAAGTTGTTTCTCAGATACACAAACAAACAAAAACATGGCTTTAAGATTCATTAACTGTTTTCATGCAGACTTTCGCATCATTTTAAATAATATACGGAAGCAAAAAAAAAAAAAAAAAAAAAAAAAAAAAAAAAAAAAGGCCAAAATGGTTTGAGCTTCATAAGCGACTGAATGCCTAATTTATGTGGTTTGAATTCCCAACTTTGAAATATCCATCAGTTAATTTCAAGTTTTGCTAATTCTTGGCAGCCCAGAATTGAATTTTACCAGTTTGAGCAACTTGATTTTATGACTTGACTTTAATTTTTAAATCCAACAATGACCAATTAAATTTGCTCTAAATTCAGTGGTATTTAAGTTTCAACATTTAGTATTCAGGGGTACTCCAATTATCTGTTATTGCACTTCTATAAAGTTTGGGTTCTTGTGACAGACATATTAAAAAAATAATGATAAAAAAATAGTACAGGTCAAGCTCCAAACATGCTGGCTACATTTCCCATAATGCAACTCAGTGATGTCTCCCATTAGACCCTCCCTGCCTCCTAAATGCCCACTTCTGTCAAACTCCACATGGAGGCTTTTTTGTTAAAAAAATTTAAGCATCAAGGCAAGTTGAGATAACCCTGATTACATCATTATGACATCATCAGGGTTATTTTTTTATTTCTTATTATTTCTCCTCATGACGAGTTAACCCATTAAATGTCACAATTAGGTATTCAGTCACTTGTAAGATTCAAATTCTTATGGGTTTTGTTTTGTTTTGTTTTTTTTGCTTCCATAGTTTCAACCCAGTGTTTAATAGTAGAATAAACTAGGATTAAAAACCCTTTAAATAAAACTCTAAACTATATATGTTTTTCTCTCCTGTCGGAACAGGCCTCTAATATATTTTGCTCCAGGCAACACCACAAAAATATCTTTGGTTATAACAAAAAAAAAAATCTATAAAATTGTTTGACACAGAAATGAGAGTATAGCTGCAGTATTTGTCCACTGGATGGCGGTATTATACAACAGTTTTCTACAGAAAAGCACTGCAGCAACATCAGTTTGACTTCATTCAGCACCTGCAGCTCAAACAATTAAGCATTTTACATATTTTTTAATGACTTACAATAAATTTTAATAGTCTGATTTATAATTTTGTTTGTCTTTGTGATTTATCTCTACTTGTTTGTCTGTTGTTTCCTCAAATATCTGACTAAATGATTCAAAAAGCAAAAAACAAGGATTTTTCCACAAAACGACATTAAAAACGAGCCTCTTTGGTCTCTAAGCCATAAATGATAAATTACATATACTTAAAGAAGAAGACATTGCATATATATTTAAGGCAGCTATTTACTTGCAACACCATCAAAAGGCCTAACGAACCTTTCATGAACCCTAACTGCACAAAACTTTTTTACCTTCTTTTGCACTTTCTAATGCATATCTTTAGTTAATGTTCTGTCTTTCCATCCTTTATTTTATCCCCTTGTCTGTACTACCATCCTTTCTTTCTTTCCTTGTTTCCCTCTTTAATATTATTTCCTTTTATCCACCAGAAAAAAAGCCGACACCCGTGTTGACAAGGAGGTCAAAGCTGCGCTTTTCAACTTGAGATAAGAGCACAAAAACACAGGCGTTTTAAATGAATGCCTGCCAACAGACAGACAGGAGAGCGGCACAATGCAGCCATTTTCCCTCCGCCGTTCTCTGCAGCTATCAGCACTTACAGACCTCCTTTTCTCTCAGCTGTGGATTACAGGAGCTTTCATGAAAGCAAAAAGTGAACAAGCAGTTAATCATGGTGACTTGTGGTTTGAGGAAAATCCCGTTATTGTCCTCAAGGTTATGGTCACACTGCTTTTATGACAATCTTTCCCATGCACTGCTCCTCTGGCCATTTCAAAAACAAAACATATCTTCTGTTTCTTTCTTCCTTCCTCCATCTAATGTTTCTCTTCTACTTCCTCTAAACTGCTCAGTCAACTTCCAGAAACCAGTCAAATCTCTCTCCTCCCTGCTCTGAACATACAGGGTCAAAGATCAGGGGTCTATCCAAACTACGTCAGTTTGTCATGTTTCGTCAAACTCAGCTGGTGGAGTGGAAATGCAAACAAAGGCTTCAAATCCAACCAGTTCGTCATCATCATCCTCACTCGTCTTCAAATCGCCATAACAAACAATCTTTACACCCAAAACTGAATTTATTTCTGTGCTCACAAACTTCTATTTGACTCTATTATTTTAATCTTTCAGTACAAACCTTTCTTCTTTGATTATGTGTCAGTACCCACAGTCATTTGTGTCCTGAAAAACCTGAAATTCACCTCTTTTTATATCGCTGTACCTTCGTCTACAACATTCAGTTTCAGGCCAATCCCCTCTGTGGAGTCTGAAATGTGCCAATAATAATAATAATAATAGAAGATATAAAATAGCAATTATTCATTGTTTAATAAAATATCGCAATATAATTATGCATTAAAAAACAAAGTAAAACGTAAGTAAATATGAAGATATTTTTAAAACTTATTTTTAAATTTAATTTCTATATTGTTTTTGTAAAAGGAGATAAAAGCAGGAAAATGATGGAAATAGGAATCAAAGGATTTGTCACATTTTGCTGCTTATTTGCTTTAAAGATATGTAATGGAGGATGGTATATATATATATGCATCCTGGAAAAATGTATAATGAAAAGATTCTTCTTTTTCAAAAAAAAAAAGACCAGTGCATTTGCCAATTAACAAATTGAAAACAGAAGAAGTCGTTTAAATTGTATTTTTTTTCCCATTTACTAATGTGTCTGCTCATTAAATTAAAATTGTAAATGTTACAGCAGGAAACATGATTTTTGAGATGGAATATTAAAAAAAAAAAGTTTTAAAAATTTCAGCTATTATTCATTTAAAAGAAAAAAAGGAAACATCCTTATTAATTGATAAATGTAAAAATCTTTTTTACTTGCACCAAGTAAATGGTGTACATTTAATTAATCAATTGTTTTTTTTAAATGTATCAATTTTTACATGTTGCCCCTGGTGACCTAGTCTGTCCTGTTATTTTATTGTTTATTTTGCCATTTTTTATGTTCTATTAAAAGCAATAAAAATAAAGAAAAACAATAGAAAAATTAAAATAAATGTATCAGTTTAAGCTATAATTAAATGTCTTCAATTTTTCCTTTGGCACACTCAAGACTCCATACATGCATCCAGGCTACTTGTTCCTTTCTCACTTCAGAAATATTTTCCAACTTTCAGGGTAATTCAAGCAAAACACAACGATGGTGAAGACTTCTTTACTTCCTGGGTATTCTCTAATTCTCTGATATTCCCGTCATGTACATATGTAGCTGCAGCTTGAGAGATGGTTTCTGATCCACATCCAGTGGTGTCTGATGCTCATGTTGTCTGTGTATTTACCTCTAGTAGCAGTCTGGATAAACTATTCTTCGTGTCTGTGTCAACAACCAGACTGGTGCTCCACCTCTGTAGAATAAACTAAAATAAGACTTTTTTGTTTAAAAAAAAAAAAAACTAAATAAAACGATAAACCGCTTCACCCATATAAATTAAGAAAAAAAATATGTACAGACCTTTGAAATAGACATATTAAATAAAACTAACTCAACATATGGCCTTGAGTCTTTCACAAGTTTAAAGGATAAAAAGGGGAAACGAAGAGGAATCCGATAAACTACATAAATTATATGACAGCAGGACAGAGTGAGAGAAGAAGAAGAGAGGGATGGACGGAGAGAGGGCGAGAGGATGAATGAATATGGCACAGTTAAGTGAATCTTTGGTGTGAGCAGGCAGACTGCAGGCAGCAGTTTGAAGTCTTTAATCCAGGCTGAATCAAAGCTACGTCCATCCAAATTTTGTCCGTTCATCCCTTTATTCACTTGTCCTTTCGCTTGCTGTGTCTCAGTTTATTTCCTGTCCTCTTGTCATCTTAATATCATCCCTCTTTCTGTCTGTATCATCCCTTCTTCCAGGCGCTGGATCCTCTCTTCTTATTCTGCGTTCACATCCCTATCTCTCCATCAAAATTTACACAATTATTCGCCTCGGAGGAGGTAACAAAAAGCAACAAAAAAAAAAATCACCTCCTCCGTCCCTCTAGGGTGGAGTAGTCCTGTTTTATGGAGGTTAATCCTCTAAGAAGGCCCTCTGACCTCCATCAGTGCCTCCTGCAGTCTCTGGCGGTAGGCCTCGTAGCGGCGAATCACCGCCTCCTTCTGCTCATCCTCCTCCTTGTCGAGGATCCGCAGGAAGTTACACAGCTCGGGGATGGAGAATGCATCCCACTGAAAAGAGGAGCAAACTTTATTTATACAGCACATCATGTACAATATTTTGTTTGTTTGTTTTGGATGATGAAGGATTGTCGCTTGACTGTATTGTAGGTGTGGTCCTTCCTTCTTTTATGGTTATGGACGTGGATTTTCCGTCTTTTTATTATCATTATTTCTTTCTTCTAAATGATGATAATGAGAGTAATAATTGTTGCCGTTATCATTATATTTATCATGTTGCTGTTGTTGTTAGGTTACTGTTTTTACTACTATATAGATGAGGCAAAAGGGAACAGGTTGGAGGAAGAAGGAAAGGGAAAGATGGGAAAAGGAGGGTGAAGAAAAGGAGAAAGCAGAAGAAGGAAGAGGAAGAGGAGGATAGCGAAGATGTAAAAGTAGGAGGAGGAAAAAGAAAGATGGATGAAGTGACGCGGAGAAGGAAAAGTAAGAAGAAGACGAGGAAGTTTTGGGGAAGATTAACTGGGCAGGGAGGAACAACAAGAGTAGAAAGGATTACAGAAAATTAAAAGAAGACAAAGAAGAAGATGAATGGAAAAGTTGAGCAAAAGAAGGGTACAAAACTGTATGGAAGCCCAAAGAAAAAAACACGAGAAGTTAATCATTATTAAAAAAAAATATGCTTATGGTAATTTTGACTTACCACCTCACAATCAGACTAAAATGACTTAAACAAAATTATGGGACTGTACATCAAAGTTAAGTTAAAATTTTGACTTTTTATTCCCTTTCTTCACAAGCCAAAGTGCTTACTTTTTATGAGATGGTAAGTAAAATTTTAGACTTATTTTTATTTTATCATGGCTACCCTTTCATATGTTTATTCTTTTTTCCTGGCGGAAATGGGCTTCCACAAAAAGGACTAAAAGAAGGAAGAAAGAACGAGAGAGGAACAAATGATTGGGGAGGAGACTGTCAGTAGTGGAAGGGAAGAAAGAGAAGAAGAGAAGGATGAAGAAAAGGAAGGGAAAGGGAGAGGATGAAGAGAGCGCAGAAGAGGAGGATGAGGAGAAGAAAGGGTGAATAACAGGAAAAAAATGACTCAACTCTAAATTACTTTTCAAAAGACAGAGAGAAAGAGGTAGAGAGGTGTAGTGTTACCATGACTTCTCCAGTCTGTTGTTCTCTCAGTACAAAGCTGAGCGTGTCGGTGTCGGGTCCCGCCACCAGACGAAGAAACAGCGGCTGCTCGCCATCCGCCAGCTTACACACATACACTGCAGGACACACACACACAGATTCATTTAGTCAGTGCAGTATGTGCGTTCCTTCAAGCCACATACATGCAGGCGGTCGCTGCAGTTAAAGTTTGCACAGTGTGTGTGTGTGTGTGTGTGTGTGTGTGTGTGTGTGTGTACATATAAACAGCGATGGCAGAGGATGAAAGGATGGGTGCGGCACATTAACGACCACAGTAATTCACAAAAACAGAGAGTGAGAGAGAGATCCATGTTGTTAGACTGAACTGGCGTTACAGTGAATTAGCTATAGCATAGCTTTTATCTAATACTTCTACCACACTACGTCTCAGATGTAAATATTGTACTTTTTACTACACTACATTTGTCTGACAGCTTTAGTTACTTTACAGATTAATTAATTTTTATGTTATTGCAATAATATTGTCCAGAGTTGTGATAAGGATATGAACTGAGGCAGGGAGCGTCTTCCAAGTGGTCTAAGACGCAACGTCACCATTTCGCTGGGGACCTTTGTTGCATGTCTTCCCCCCCCTCCTCATATTTCCTGTCTCTCTTTACTGTGCAAATATTCCCCAAAATAAGCTTAAAAAAACAGATGGCAGGATGTTTTACAGTATTATTAAAGATGATAATATTTAAAAAAACTGGCTGGAAGTCAAATAATTATGCATAATGACTACATACACAATAAATGAAACAAAAATATATCAAATTAGAATCAAGAAAATTTGTCAAATGCACATAAAGATTCAGCCTACGTAACTAATTTACATGTTGATGTGAAGTAGCTCAACGTCACACTGAAGAACCCTCAAGTAAAAGAGACAGAAACCATGTGACACAGAGAGAGAGAGAGCAGGGCCGGACAAACTGAATAATAAAGGGACAGTTTGATGAAGCTACAGCCAGCAGTCGGTTAGCTTAGCTTTGCATAAACACTGGAAACAAGGCAAAATAGCTAGCCGGGCTCTGTCCAAAGGTGAAAAAAATCTGCCTACCAGCACCTTTAAAGCTCACTAATTAACATGTTACACTCCAGAAGGTCACTGCGCCTGACCAAGAAATAGTCCAGCACAGAACCCCCCCATAAAACTACTTGTCTTTACATTTTGTTTTTTGTACGCATTAAACAAACAAGATAAAACAAGTTAATTAGTGAGCTTTAAATCTGGACAACAGACTGCTGGCTGTAGCTTCATATCGAACGTACAGGCGTGATAGTGGTATCGATCTTCTCATCTAACTCTCGGCAAGAAAGCGAATAAGTATTTATTTACAGAAATGTTTCTTTAAGAGACCAAAGCCACTGTTCTAGGCTACTGTAACAGGAGTCACTTTGTTTCATCCTGAAAGGTCACAGACATTTCTACACCACAGCTCAGCGAACACTTCATATTTCTGATGAAAGAGCAGCACCAGGACTCAACAACTTGTTTTTTGAATAACTAGCATGAAAGGCATTGTCTGGGAAGTTTATATACGAGCTCATGTACATATGAAGACTACATACAGTAAAACTGTTGTCAGAATCGTCTAGACGCCGTCTTTTATTAGCAGACTGAGTCTAAATGTACGTCTCCTCCAGTAATGAGGTAAAACCAGACCAGGAGCTTATATGACAGCAGTAACACGCACCCTTCGAAGGGGGAAAAACACCCAAAATCTCTATAAAAGTTTGGGGGCAAAATGTTTTACGGACTTCAAACAAGATATAAAAACAAGTCACACAAATTCAATAAATTCACAAGTGACTTCACGTCATGTTTTATAGCATAAGGCTCATAAACTCTTTTTTTTTTTCCTTTCTTGGAGACGCTAAATAGACTGAAAGATAATATTGGATACCCAATGACCCTGCAACAGCTGTTCATACAGTGTATGTGTATGTGTGTGTGTGTGTGTGTGTGTGTGTGTGTGTGTGTGTAATCCTGCTGGGCTGTTGATAGTGGGGAGAGCCCTGTGGCATCCAACAACCTGCAAGGCATTCAGAAATACACACTCACACGCCCTTCACACACACACAAATACACACAGATTGTCGACACTATGTCAGTGCCAAAGCATCCGATACCGAGCTTGGCATGAGTGGCATGAAACGCTGGCTCCAGCCCTGTCGCTTTCACTGTCTCACTCACACACACACACACACACACACACACACACACACACACACACAGTCAGTGGGCCCAGTCTTACCCTGCTCCTCCCTGCGATAGCGTTTGTACAGGGCGTATTTGGCCGGGTTGTCTGCGACTGTGAACTTGCTCAGCAGGGCGACGATCACCTGAACACACAAGAACAAAAAAAACACTCAAATATCACGATCCAGACAAACACTAATGTGAACGTTTCAATAACGAGCTCAGTGACAGTTAAACCCTGAATTTGGTTGAACAAACGAAGCTAATAAAATACAGGATCATCACTTTACAAATTCCTCAGTGCTCAATCCGATGGACGCCGAAGGGTTATATTACATTTTATACAACATTGTTTGTTATTTCACATGACAGATTTCTGTATTTGTGTTTTTGTTTCTGCTGGTTTGAAGTGGGCGGGGCTCTGTTAGAAAAAGGTGAGGTCACATATTTCTGTGCACCAATCAGAATTTGAATCATAATCTAACGAGAATTGGTGCGTTTGGTCATATCTGATCAAACCGCACCTGATGACGCAGATTGTTAAATGTTTAATAAACAATAAGATGGTTTTCTCTTAAGTTTCACTTTGATTGTTGTTTAGTCACGTTATAAAGAAAAACCTAAAATGTTTTTCGTGGCTTTAACCGACCATTAATCAACACTACAACTAATGTCTAGCTAGCTAATACAATAAGAATACTTATATTGAAGTTATAATACAAAATAAGGTGTCCTGATATGGGAAAATAATGAGGCACATGCAAACAACAACAGGACGTAAAGCAGTTTAGCATTTCATTATTTTCTATATATATTATTGCACTTGCTGTATAACATGTACCATTTACGACAGGCAAAAAGAAAAGGTGTGTGTTCAAATCACCATCCTGTTTGTGGTCAATTTAATCCATAGTTATGCCAATTTCACCAATGTGAGTTAGCACAGAGCAGAAGTACTGTTGCTATGGTTACCTGCAGTTTAATGTACATTCAGCAATAATTTGGAGCTGTTTGACAATAACGACATCAGTTTATTACTGTACTGTAACTGTATTTCTTACATATGGTTTCTTTATGGTCTACTATTTATTTAAATTTTTTAAATAAATTTTATTTTCCCCTTCATTGTGTCTTTAAATATTGTTTTAATGCCTTTCTTTGCCTTATATTTTGCCCTTTTGAATTGCCTTAGTGTTTGAAAGTTACTATACAAAATCTCCTTTGTCTTTCACCTTGGATATGTATTAGGTGTCTTGTTAAAATAATTATATATTATTTAAGTGATTATATATATTTTCTGTGGCTGTGGTATATCGATGTACTGAATCAGTTAATCAACATATCAGAAAACAGACAATCAACACCAATCAAGTTTTTAATAAAACTTTAGCCCCAGCCCGCTTCTGTTTAACCCCCACTTCAACCCGCATGTCATCAGATCCTAATTAAGTTGTGTAGACGCACGTGTGTAGACGCACGTGTGTGCGCGCGTGTGTGTGCGTGTGTGCGCGCGTGTGTGTGTGTGTGTGTGTGTTAGCCACCTGTCTGACTGTGTTATTGGAGCTGATGTGGAGGGTGTTGGTGACTCCTCTGGGCAGATAGAAGGCCTCCTCCACCAAAGCTCCTCCTCCTCCTCTCTGACCCCCCCGCACCGTCACCGGCCTCCTCAAGTCCATCTGGACCTTGATGAAACCAGTATACACACCAGTATGATTCTGAGAGAGAGAGACAAATAGAGAGAGTTATGGTACTATGTCATGTACAACCGGCTTTGGCAATACTGTAATCACTTATGATCAGACCAATAAAGAAAATCTGAGAGATTTATGTACAATTTTGGACATTGACAGTTAATATTTATGTACGATATACTGTATTTTCCATTGACTTATTGATTAGTTTTACTGTATATATTCTCGTTTCTCGTTGTCGCTTTTAATATGTTGTGTAAGATACTTTTGCAGCAATGGCTATTGCCCATTGACATTTGAACGTGACAGAGATAGAAAGTTATAAACTAACGCTTATTTTCATAATCTACCAGTGATTTTCTTGATCAATAGATTACTCATTTTGTCTATAAACTGACAGAAGATAGTGAAAATGTACTGTTTTAAACTCCTGTAGCCTGTTTATACAACCAACAGTCCAAAACCCAAAGATACTCAGACATGACAAAGAAAATCAGCAAATCTTCACATCTGAGAAGCTGTAAACAGTGAATATTTGGCATTTTTGCTTGAAAATGACTTTTGACCTGATTAATCGATTAATTTTCTGTCGATCGACTAATCGACTAATTGTTGCAGCTCTAGTTTACACACAGTATTTAGTAATCACAAAGCATTAATCTAATTTTGTAGCTGGTATGTCTTATGTTTTTAATAGACCTGAGAACAAATTACATGTACACAAGATCACAACAAGAGAATGAATTCACTCAAAACAACCATCTCACACACACACACACACACACACACACACACACACACACACACAATGATTAGAAATATAAGCTAAAAACTTAAAAACAAAAACTACGATGAAATTTATTGCAATTTCTGTCAATGAATAAAAATGAATGTAAATGTGAAAGACAGACAAATGGATAAATGAACTAATTCTTATTTGAGACCTGCATGCATCTCTGGAATCACACATTGTATGTTCCTGACTAAAACTAACAATAATCAAATTATAAAATGTGACTGAGGCTAAGTCTAAATCAGGTGCTAGAATTAACTCTGGAGATGGAAAATGCATTAAAATCAGAGCTGCAGATAAAACAATCACCATCAAATCAGACAAACTGAAGTACCGGTAAATGAAAACCTTGTATGAAAGACACTAAATCATTCATATCATACAACAGCATCACTAGCTGAACTCAAAGTTTCCAGAGCTACAGTGCAGTAAGTGCTATATGATCTCTCCAGAAGAGACCAGTTCACCCAATAAGCCCAGTGTGTCCTGCACGACAGATGGCCCCAGACAGAGGAAGAGCAGCTTAATCTCATTACTCCACGTGGTGCATGGAGGACTGTGCTTGCAAGTGTGTGTGTGTGTGTGCGTGTGAAGTTCGTAAGCGGACAAACGAGATCAGTACGAACAGAAGTCAGGATGACAAAGAGAAACCTGCGGCATCACAGATGAGGTGGATAAAGCGATAAGAAAGAAGGGAAGACAGAATTAGAAAGAAAGATGTGGGTAAAGACTATCCGTCTGCAAGCTTCACATAGTGATACTATTATCTGTAACATCTAACAGGTGTTGAGCAGCAGGTTTCAGGGCTGGTTTAAGTTTGTAAAATATCTTCTTGTCATGAATTTATTTCTCTGGTTTTTATTGAATCCCCCAACTTTCCCTGTAGAGAAAATGCATCTGAAAATGACATTATACTGAAGTAAATATTGTATATTTGACCAAAAAATAGCATTTAGTTACCTACTGTTCCTTTTAAAAAATAACAAAAAAAACCTTTTTTCGTATTGTACTATCGATTTTAAGATATCTAAATTGTCTTAACTGACAGTACGGAACCTCTGCTTCACCTGCAATACTTAATTTTTTACTGGATTTAACATTTATAGTGCCTCATGGTTTGAATACAACTTCAGTCACCTTTCACGCTGCCAAGGAAAACACTGTGGGGGAGAACAATAGCAGGAATAACACCACATCACTCTGATGTGACTGCTGAGGAATGCTGGGAGCAGGAGGAAGGCAGCGTGGATGTCGAAACATCAGCACACCTCACGTGTTGAGATTTAAAGCCTTCACGACTCTGCATGTTTGGACTTAAAATAACATATATTTTCTTCTTGCAGTAAGGAGAGAATAGTTAGTTAATTAGGGCTTATTTATTCAGGAACATACACACAACACGATTACAGCTAAAAAGCTGCAGTTCTCTCTAACTTTCGAGTGTATCACACGATCTTCCTCAGCAGATGCAGATTGCATAGGATAGCAGATGTTCAAATTACTCAAAATTACCATTTTTCTAAACATTTAAGGACTTCTCATTTACGTTGGCAGTTACTAATGGAGCTTATGGTGAGATTGGTTTGTAAACTGCTGTTTCCAAGGTCAGAGTGAACTTTAAAACAAACTTTTTGAGCCAACTTGGACAATACGTCTGTAAAGTGCTCAGAAAAATTTAAACTTTCTACAATTCCTTGACGACTGGACAGACAGTCAACCATGTATTACTAACAAAAGCTCCATCAGCTACTTATGGACCTCGTGGTGAGATCGTTTTGTCAACTACAACTAAGACGATTCAATCACATCAACCAATCATCACAAACATTTATTCCAGTAGTAAAGTGCAGGTCCAGTTAAGTGTTTCAGAGATAACTCCTGTTGTGAGCTCGTACATTAACTATTACTGTAAGTACAACTAAGTTGGTCGATAAGTCAGTAACTTTGGTGTTAAATCTGTTGAAATGACCTGTTTTTATGTGTGTGTATCTGGTTTGTGTATTGTATGAATGGATCAAGGCATTTTAAACACTGTGTTAACAAACTTTCCCTTGGAGACAATGAAGACTATATATCTAACATGGATATCAACATAAGTACATTTACTCAAGTGCTGTACTTGACATACTTGTACTTTACTTGAGTATTTCCATTTTCTGCAACTTTATTTGATACTTACTAGTAGTTACTAGTTACTTTTTACATAAAAAACATATGCTCATATGATACGATCCAGTACTATATATGACTAATCTACCCAGTAGTAGATTAGTACAAAGTGTGTGTGTGTGTGTGTGTGTGTGTGTGTGTGTGTGTGTGTGTGTGTGTGTGTGTGTGTGTGTTTGTGTGTGTGTGTGGTCCACTCACCAGTGTCATTTTAAGGTGGTCTTTGGTCAGCATGTTGTACTGCTCGACCTTCTGCCTGATCTCCTCCCTGCTGAACTCTGTCCGCAACTCTCTCTCCTTCTCCACATCCTGAGAGAGACAGAGAGAGAGAGACAGACAGAGAGAGAGACAGAGAGAGAGAGAGACAGAGAGAGAGACAGAGAGAGAGAGAGACAGAGAGAATAAAAGGAAACATAATATGATAAGTCACAAGTCAACTAAGATCAATAAAACAATACAATCTCTGTTTGAGGGTGTTGTGTTTTGTACAGATTGTACAAAAACAAACGTATATTCAGTTTATTTATTCATATTTACAGATGACACGACAACATTCAACACACACAATACATATACAACGACACAAACTTCAGGTGGGGAATAATGTCCTTCCTTCTGAATCAAAACATGTTTTCTTTATGTCCATTACTGCAGCTCTTCCTACTTGCTGATTATATATGTCATTATATGTGTCCATTATGAATAAGTCCATATATTCCTTGAGTAAGTTATCCATACTGTAACAGCCCATTTTTTTGTATTTTCTAATTCATTAAGACTGTCGGCTTTGTCCGGCTGATACAGGCTGATTTATTTCTATTAAGGACTTATCTAATCTACACAGTGTTAGATTAATCCTTTTGTGAATGCAGAAATCACGATAAACTAATGAAAAACAGAACTTTAAAAGATAAATGCAATTCAAGTTCTGTCTATTTGGTCGAGATGAGCAACCAAATTGTTAATTTAAATCCCACTGGGTAAGTGTTAAACTTGCCAAATGCATAAAATGGTTGGAGGAGCTGCATGTTAGTGGAAAACATGTGGACTCAAAGTTGGATTGTAAAAGAAGAAAAAACACCTTTTAGATTAAGAGAAACCTTACAAAAAGATCATATCATCACAGAAATTAAATATTTTTAGAAGGGACAAGTTGATTGAAAGTTAAACAGATAAAAAGACAAATAAGTGATGTCTTTAGATAATCTAACAGGACTTGATTCTTTACCTTGGGAATGAGAACCATAACCGTCATGAGCAGAATAAGAGAGCCTGAGAGCTTTATGTCACTGCACAGTGCTTTAGGGTATTTTCCATGTGACCCGGTCCACTTATATGATAATAAGGAGGGAGGAGATCAAATTCGTGGCAAAACACAACATACAATTTTCGCTAATCGTGTTGTTACAAAACTTCTCACTGGAAAAAAAAAAACCTTCTATCGGACGTGTTGCAGCAAGACAGTATTAGCACCCAGGCCAAGCCAAGTATATTTCCTCCTTCCACCAAAATTATCTTATCTCAGACTCAAAGTGTGAAAAGGCCCTCGCTCACCGCTGGAGGGACAGCACATGACAAAAATCAGCCTGGGTCCCATGCTGTGCGACTGACTTCTAATTTTAGACAAAACATGGAAACCACCTGCAGGACAGAGCATGCAAGTCACACACAAAACAATCCAAAACTCAATGCAAGGAAAGAAAATGTTTCCAAGGCTAAAACTGAGATTAATTTAACTGACTGGAGGCCACGTGGACTTGAATAGTGTGTATAACTGATTCAAATAGCTTGCGATGTGTGCGGCATGTATGCACACGCGTGTTTGTCAAGTCAGCCACACAAGAGGCTTTACTGTTTGTGAGGACTGAAGAGAGCCACAGTCAGCAGTCGACACTGTGTTTATGTATAAATAGCTGAAGAAGGTGGGGTAGGCCAGAGGGTGGGGAAGGTCACAACAGAGGTCAGCTGACGGAGAAAGTTCTAGATAAGGATGACAGATAGACACATGTGCACAGTACAGAGAAAAACATCTGCACGTTAGCTTTAAGAAGCAGAAATAAACACACCGGGTCAAACACACACAGCATGTGAGTTGATGAGCCCAGTCCAAAGTTTCTGACGAATTAATTCAAACAAGTAGTCCTTTTTTTTTAAATTATTTTACAACGGCACACAGCTGCAACAGCAGAAAACACACGTAAAACTATAATTTAGGTAACACGACGAAGCCAAATATGTTACATAATTAGTTGTAAAGAGCCCGTCCACTAACCTCAGAGCCACTTAAAATGTTTTCAGGCAGTCGCTGCATGCAGATGTTTGGTTTAGGCACATACACAACCATAAAGTCCCCACCCTGACTGCTCTGCTACAACAAGTCAAACTACATACCAATAATCACACATTTTTGTTCAAATAAATGACTATCAACAACTTTAAACCTGTTACGTTGAAATTATATTGAATTAAATGGCTATGTGATGCGAAAGAGTCACAGACAGTGAACCTAAGATCCAATGAAGACGTACACTGACCATGTGACCATCAGGACAGTGATTTCAAGGTTAAAGTTTGCTTTAATTGTGTCCTGAAAGTGATAATTGTGTTGGATTAAAGGAATTGCTGTGCAAAAAGCAGACAAAAAAACAATTTAAAAGTCAAGTGGGCCTTTGATTTGCTAGAACAGAACTAATGTTTAATAATCAGCAACTATTTTGATAATCGATTAATTGTTTTAATCATTATTCAAGCAGAAATCCCAAATATTCTCTGGTATCAGCTTCACAAATGTGAATATTTGCTGCTTTTCTTTCTCGTGTATGATAGAAAACCGATTATCTTCACATGTTGGACTGTTGGTCGGGTAAAACAAGAGATATGATGATGCCTCTTTGGGTGATTTTTCACTATTTTCAGTATTATAAACTGATTTGTTGCCTTATAGTACCACTATTCTATTTTATCCACATTAGTGCTGAAACAAGTAGTTGATTAATCGATTAGACACAAATTAAACAAGAAAAATTGAACATAGCATTTTTATTAAAGGTTAAATACAGATGGGTTTCAGCTCCTCCAGTGTGAGGATTTGATGCTTTTCTCATCATTAAGCCATGTCGCGGCAAAATAAGAAATGTAAACATTATTATTTGGCCTCTAGAGACTTGCCATTTTTTACATTTCATAGACTTAATTAAAAAAAATAAATAAATCAATAGATGAACCGATAATTCAACCCAACCGGCAGCAGTAGATGCTCATGAAAAAATAATATTAAAAGAGTACAGTCTAGACCTGCTCTATGGGAAAAGTGCAATAAGATAACTTCTGTTACGAACTGGCGCTATATAAATAGATAAAATTAAAAATTGAATAATGAAAACAAACAGTTGCAGCCTTAATCCACATTTATCAGTTTACTAATAAACTCTCCTTTTAACTAACTCAGGTTTTAGTGTGTGCCAACACAACAATATATAAATCGGGATGCAAAAACTTTAGTCTGTCCCATTTTTTTTATATCTTCTGTCTGTATGTGCCAATGCAGAGTCTTCAGAGTTTAATTCTCCAGTGTAGTGTGTGCTTACATGGGCATAGTGCAGCTCTCCTCTACATCTATTAAAAACACACACACACACACACACACACACACACAGTGTCCAGAATCCAGGGAGGCTTTGAAGGCGCATACACCCTTATATGGAAAACACCCGCTGCTCAAGGGAAAGACGAGGTGCCAATGCAGCATGTGCAAACACTGCAGACACACAAACACACACATACTGCAGCTCTGAGAGCTTCTAACATTGTAATGTGTGCACTGATTTATAGCTGTGAGAAAGAAATGCCAGTCTGTGTGCGAGCTAAAGTGAATTACTGATACTTAAACATGTCCTTGATCACAATACATTAAAAGAAAATTTGATGATCCCTCTACAGTAGGAGAATGGGACGGTCGCCTACAGATGAGAATCTAAGATAAGACTACGACTACAGAGTCATTCACAGCTGAAATGATGAATATGATGGATGTTTCCTGTTGTATTCTACTGGAAGATTCAAATAGGATCATTAGGTTGCATTCAGCATCCATAAAATATGTGACATTTGAAAGTTGGGATCGTTTTAGTGTCTCATGTCACAATTAGTTGATTAATCAGGTAGAAGACGCTGATTTTTGATAGTTGATTAATAATTCAAGTCCAGTATTTGCTTCTTCTCTCAGTTTTATATGATTGTAAAAATATCTTTGGGCTTTGGACCGTTGTTCGGACAAAACGACGTCCTCTCGGGCTCTGGGAAATTGTGATGGACATTTTTCACTATTTTTCAACATATTTTAGAGACTGAACTATTAATCAAAACACTTATGAGCAGTTAAATCAGCCCTAGATGTGATGAATGTTTATTGTAGAATTTACCCATAACACACTGGGTTTTATTCGTAATCTCTTAATATGAGTGAATATGTTAAAATATACAGCGTGTTTTATGTACAGTATGTACAGAGTCTCATAGTCTAATTTAATCGATTATGGAGGTAATAGATTTTGATGCAAAAAAACAAAACAAACAAACAACAAAAACCAACTACTGACACATATATTTAAAACTCAATGAATCAAGTTACTTCCTGACACCTTAGTGATGGCGACCTGTCTGTCTGCATGTGTCAGACACAGACACTGACTCATCAGGATTAAAGGAGGACACACAGAGACAGTGGACCTCAACAAATCTGCTCAACCACACACACACAAAGACACAACAACGTGAATCCGAGGATAACAGACTCCTTGGTTTATCTCTAATACTTCTGTTTAACTTTATCTATCGTAACTATGACGATAATTTTGACCTGAGGGTTTTTTCCACATTCAGCTTTCAGTTTAAGCACCTGCCGGGTCACATGAGTAAAAGCTTATTACCAGGAAGTGACAGGTAAGGAGATTATCTGTCATTTCACCATCCACAGAAAGATAGACAGATAAGACAGAGGGGGAAAAGAAAGAAGACAATGATAGAAGTAAAAAATATATATATATAGAAACATGATGCTCCCTCAGGGGAAACCTTCCTCCTGTGAGTGTGCCGTGTGAGTTTGTGTATGTGTGATCATTAACGTGTGTCCTCTGACCTCTAGCTAAACCTGGTGAACTGTAGATTAAGTGACTTCCAACCTTCGTTAGCCGCCCTTACAGCTCTCCTTGACTAGTAAAACATGGGCTCAGTTGTTGTTCTTATTCATCCATCAATTTAATTATGGTATTTAATGGGATTTGACATTCCAGCCCCCACTGAGGGGAATACTTCTGAATTTAGGCTCATTATAAATACTTGCCAAATAAATTATTAAAAACTATGAGACAACCATAGTATTAAATATATAGAAATGAATTTCACCACAAAAATGCTAATAACTGTGGTCATATCAGAATACAGGTGACGAATGAACCAATCTGATCATCAACTAGGAAAACAGTAACCCAAAATGTCTTTAAAGGCCTCTACAAAGTAATGCAGATTTCAAGTTTCCATGTGATAATATTTAAGCATTTTGGAGACGTGCCAGATGACCAACTAAAACCTCTTAAAAGCCCTAACCTTTACGGAAAAACAAAATTGATAAAGTTGTGTTCTTCAGGCAAAATTTTGGGGGTTTTGACAAAAAAAAAAAAACAAGCCCCAAATTCGCCTTTAATCACCCCAGCATGCACAGAGCTCCATTATCATTGAACTTGACCAATCCTAAGCACCACCCTCCCCTTGGTTACTGCTGCCATGTTGGACAACTATCAGTCAACAATTTGGCAACATCTACACCTTTTAGCCACCTACTGATAAATTGATTTAGGCTTTGGAGATGGAATAAAAGTAACATCGTCCACACGGTCAGGATACTATCGCCCAGCCACATTTCACTTGCCAGCCGATCTGAGCAGAAAGATGACCAAGGTTGTCCAAGTCCATGCTTAGCTGTAATTAAGGCTGCCACTAACACGCATTTTCATAACAGATTAATCTGCTGATTATTTTCTCAATTCATCGAATACCTTTGTTTATAAAAAAAACCTCAAACATGCTAATCGCAATTAACCAATGCCCAAGGTAACATATTCAAATGTCTTGTCTCACCAACAGTCCACAACAAAAAGTTATTCACTATACTGGCATATAAGATGAAGAAATACAGCAAATCCTCACATCTGAATGAACTCAAATGATTAATTATCAAAACAGTTGCAGTTGATTTTTTTTCTGTCAAGTGATTATTCAATGAATTAACAAACAGGTTTCAGCCCTAGCTGTGATTGGTAACATGAATAGATGGTTTTGCGACCTGCAGACTCCCCTGAGCTCCTACAGGAGTTTCTACATATGTGTTATCATCAGATGTTAGACTCGAACAAGTTTATACAGGCCAATATTAATATTTTTGGATTGGAGCAGCCAATGTTTTCTCTATCTCTAATTCTGGTGATTTTTATGCCAAAAATAAATCACAAGGCTCAAATGTTTCCTCCAGAATTTTATTCTTGTCAGGGTGGAGAAACAGCTTTTAGATCATCATGGGACCCTAAAGCTCTCCATTAAAACCCATGATAATGACAGTCTTTATGGCAGAAGTAACTGCTAGTTTTACACTGAGCAAAATCCCCCCACTTGAGACTTGAACAATTCCTCAGAAAAACTGTTACAATAAAAAAACACTTTCACTAGCTCCATCATATCAGAGCTGGATAATACTGACCCTTAGCGATGTTATTGGCCCAAAAATATTATTCCAGCCCTTGTGATTGTGTATACCAGTGTGTCCAGTCCAGGCTGTGTAACGTCCAGAATAGAGAGGGTTAAGAGGAACTGGGAGGGTGAGAGCATCCCAATCCAAACAAACAAGAGAAGCAGAGCACAGCGGAGCTACAACACAATGAGGTCATGGTCCAATTTAAGAGCATAGCAAATCCTTCCACTGATGCTGGAAGATCAACACTTTGACAGAGGGGAGAAAGGCGGACAGAAGGAAAAGACAAAGACAGTAGCTGGGTTTCAACAAAGCCTAATATTCCATGACAGATAATAATCAAACAAGAATGCAAAGGCCTCTTGTAACAGCAGTCTACATCATTACACTGTGTGTTCTTCTTGACATTGCATCACGTGTTATTATATGTAAATGCACATTTGATCACGTGGTTCATTCATGCGTAGCTTTCATGTCAGCAGTTCAAAACGTTCTTCAAAGAAGTTGATTTGCAGTAGAAACTGAGAATTATCTCACTCGTTGGCCAGGTCTTTAAGCTGACTAACACTGTTGCTGAGGCCTGTATCTTACACTACTGTTCTTGGTAGAAAAAGCACGATATACTTTGTATTGTCAAGTATATGAAATTGTTTTATTTGTCAAAAAATTATAAATATCGGCAAGTCCATCATATTATTAAAAAAGGTGCTGCCTATGTTACAGTTTTTGAGCAACTTTTAGAGAAGGAAGTTCTGTACGTCAGAGAGCAACATCATCTGCATATAGTCTAATCACAGCACACTAAATTTATTTCAGAATCAGGACATATTGAGACTGCACTAATCACCAAACTACAATGTAGATTACATTTTTTGTATGCTAGGCCTATGTCTAACACAGGAAACGAACATATGTTGTCTTTTTATCAATTTAGTTACTATATGACATCTTAAATAATCACCTCACAGGTACTAAATATAAAAAAGGTACTTATTTTGCTTATTTAAATTGGCAAAAAAGTTCTGTTTGTCATAATTTAATCCTGTTATGACAGCAGATGTATTCCTCTCATCGCCCAACTCAAGAATACGACTACTAAAAATACTTCCTAAACCTTTATGAAAACTGACAGTACTAAACATTTGATTCAATATAAGAAGAAGAAGAATCAAATTTCATGTATCCATACTACATGGCATTAAAAAGCAGAACAGACTCATGGCACCAGAGATACCAGGAAACACAGAATAAAAAGTGACGAGACAGAAAAAGAAGAGCTATGGGAAAACAGAAAGAGAGAGATGAGCAGACAGAGGAGGGGAATCATATCAAGTTTTATCTTTGTCTGCTTGTCAGTGTCTCCCTGACTGCTGTTTCAAGAATAACTCTGATCGTTAGTTAAAAGTCTGTATGTGTGTATGTGAGACAGAAACGGCATTTTCTTTCCTCAACCTTTTATCACACACACCTGCAGCATTCCTGCCTTTGTTTAGCACTGTCACGCTCGTCTGCATCCACTGTCTGTAAATAGATGACATCATGTAAGTGTGTGTGTGTGTGTGTGTGCAGACAAAACAAGCTTAGCTCTGCTAAACAGACCCTAAAGCACTGGACTGTGTGTTTGTGTGTTATTGGTGCTGCTACAGTCAGACTAAACACAGTGGTTTGGCTGTGCTATCTGAATCTAACCTACATTTTAAAAGGACAAGAAAGACATTTTATTTCTGTCCCTGTGTTTATTTCCTCATGACACTCTTCCTCTAAGCTATGTATGTTTGAAATGACCAAAGTAAAAGGTCATTTCATTTAGCAAAACATCAACAAGGGAGTTTATACTGGTTATATTATACTGATCGACTGCCAGTCTGACATGTTCCTCCAATTTTTCAACCATCCTTTTCGCTATTTTGACAAAATCTTTGTTTTACAGGTCAGTTATTTCCTGATATTTTCCTAAAATGTTCTTTAAGGTTTCCTTGAAGGCACTTACTAATTATACAGAAAATAGAGATACATTTGAGACTGTGATTTTAGTTAAAGCTGTGAGTAAAACCAAAGTAACTTTTTATTCATCTAACAGCTACTTTCATTATCAATTATTCTGACAATTATTCTCATATATTATAGATTATCAGAAAATAGTGAAATATGAGTTTCCAAAGGTGACATCTTCAAATGTCTTACTGTGTCTGATCAACAAAACCCCAAATTATTCAGCAAAACCTTACTTTGGAGAACATTCTGACTTGATTATCAAAATAGTTTCCAATTAATTTCCTGTCAATCGACTAATCGATTAATCGTTTCAGGTCTAATCATTCTTTTATTATTTGAAACTGTATATTCCATATATGTTGAATTGTAGACAAAGTGCACCTTTTTGCATGATCAGCTGACCTTGCTGACTAAAAGATTCTCTAGGTTTCTCTAGTTTAGCATTAAATTTTAATTAATTAACTGGAAATGTAACAACTGAACACTCTCTCTACAGCCAAATAACTTGTTTCTTTCTAGAAATCTTCCATGAAAATTATTGGAATTTACAGACGTGTAAAATAAAACGTTACCAAATTTCTGTTAGTAAAAGCTTTTTTTGGAAGCCAGTTCCTATTCCTATAGAATATAGGATTTTGTCTGTAAAATCCTTAAATTTAAGCGCCTTTAATAAAACCTCAATATTGATTAAAAAGTGTCTTTTTTAACGCATATTGGATCAACTTTCTCGGTTTTGTCTTGTGTCTAGTTTTCTACCCTCCTCACCCTCACCCCCTCCCTCTCTATGTTACTTCCTGTTGAGTCCATGGGGGGAAGTCGAGATCGGCCACACCTTTCCTCCCAGCATTCCTGCACTAATGGGTACACACACATCCACGTACAACGCCACATAAATGTGCTGTACAAGGGGAAGTGCTTACACCTTTCCTCTATAACAGACAATCCTCAGCTAATGGACAGAAACACACAGTCGCTCTTCTTAAGTGGACATTCCCGAGTTAATGCACACTCATACAGTAGATACAGTGGAACCTCGTTAAAGCCTTTTATAGATCTCTCCATCTCTGTTATGCAGTGTCAACTACTAGATAAGTTATTCAGTAACCACAGCTGTCTATTTTCTATAACCTAATTTTAATAGCCAGTATTTATTTACACCTGGGTGGCTTACAGGAAGAGCCCAACTGATTTATTGGTCAGCCGATATCAGTTGATATGGGTCTATCACAGATATATCGGTATCAGCGTATATGTTATCCGATATGAGCCGATATAAAACAGTTTTATTTTCAGTATATTAGGCAGAAAGAAAGTTAATATAATGTTAATGTTAATATATTGGTGTCACTACAGTGGCAAGCGGTGTAACATAAGAGAGAAGGCGCAGCTTCCAGTAAAATACAGCTGATGTCATGAAATGTAACAGCCACCTCACTAACTACCAACATAAACCGCCACGTTCTGAACAGACACATTACAAACACTAACAAAAAGTAACATTAGCATTTTGTTAATAAACAATGAACCCATAATTTCCTCCTTTCAGTAAAACTCTAACATAACACTTTCCCTTACAACCACCACGTCACTCATGCTTAACTGTTTGCTGTTCGTGACCGTTACATTAACAGCGAAATATTGCCACAGATGACATGTTTTGATAAGTAACATGTAGCATGAATCTCATAGCTAGCGTACGTTAGAGAATATGTGGTTTAGTAGAGAGCAGTGGTGGAATGTAACAATTAGAGTACAATTAGCACAATTTAGAGGTACTTGTACTTTACTTGAGTATTTCTGTGGCATTTTTTGCTACTTCAGCAATTGACTGAGACTGAACATACAGTAGTGGTGATCCCCATTAATAACAAAATCGGTTAAGCAATACGTAATCAAACAAACTATAGCCTGATCGATACTCAGCAGGCCTGATATTGGCTTATCGAAATATTGGTATATGAAATAAATTACAATATATTTTTATATTTTTTAATATTACTTATCATTCTTGATTCAAGTTTAGTTAATATTTTGATTTACAACAAAGTTAACCTTTCAAATTTTACTGTTATCTTTTATCTTCAAAGTCATCTTTGACAATGACAGTTTTTGGTTTAGCTAAATATAAAGTATAAAACATCCTGCCTCAGTACATACTTGAGTTACAGGTCTTCACAGGTCCAAAATTTTTGGGCAAATCCAAAACAAACCTGTGGAAAACTTACCCAAACCTGCATGAAATAATCTTAAAAAAAAAAAAACAAGACACCCCATCTAAAAAGGGACACAGAAACAATCCAGATAGATAATTAAACGCAATCCAACCCAATTAGACTGAAAATAATTTGGACCCGTCCCAATTAGATCCTCTAATTTGAGGTATCCTAATCTTATCTTAAAAGTGAATATAAGCATAATACATTGTTTTTTGATTCTTGTTACTCTCATATATCAATATTAGTTACGCCCTCAAAACAATTGTCAGCTTTTTCTTGAGAAGAGAACAGAAGAAGGAAAATTACGCTATTGTCTTTGCAAACAGAAGTGAAAGCTGCAGACTAAACCAGCCGGACCGCACAGAGACAAGAGGCCGGGCTCAACACAATGATGTGAACCAAAGTGGACTACTGACATGACTCTGCAGTGCTGTCTGTATGTTTGTGGTTCAGTAAGTACAACATGGACACATGAACAGCAGAGTACAGGATACATAGTTATGGTTCAACTCTCTGTGAGGAGACCACAAGGAGTCTGTTTGGAGGGACCACCCAGAGATGGAGCTCACTCCATCAAGACCTTTACCAACAGCAACAAAGAGGAGGAAAAAGAAGAAAGATGTGGAGGAGGAGGAGAAGAAGAAGAGTGAAAAGGGAAGAAGACACAAGCAAAGAAAAAAGGGGAGATAGGAGGAGAATTAGAAGAAAGAGGAAGAGAAAATCTAGGGAGGAGAGGAAGGAAAATGTGAAGACGGATGAGGAAGGAAGAGAAAAAAACGATAAGAAGGGGGAGAATTCGAGGGAGAAGGAACAAAAGAAAGAAATGGTTGATTAGAAGTAAAGAATAAGGATGTGAAAAGGGAGAAGAAGAAAAATGTGAAGTTGAAGAGACAAACAAGAGGAGGAGGAAGTATCACGAGCATTTCTTCCTCATAACTAAATGAATTAAAAACCATTTCTATCTTCAGTGGTAATAATATTCTAACATCATGTTTAAGAAACGTGTCCCTAGCTACTAGTCATGCAGTTAACTTGGTTGCTCTGGAGATAAATATAACATTAAAAACATGACGCTGCTGTCCAACATTGTCGATCGTCAGCTCACACTGGAGCCGCTGTCTAAACTGCTAACTGCCTGCTGAGAAATGTTCTCATTAGACTGAGAAATGGCTTTCATTAGCACAGCTACATACTGGGGAAAGACACTGCTTAGCCAGGCGCGCACACACACACACACACACACACACACACACACACACCTTCAAGCACACAAACACATGGAGTTCATGTTTGATTTACAGTCACTCCTGAAGTCAAAAGATTGCTAAATGCAATCAGTAAATGGTTTAAAAAAAGGAGTCTTTGCACACATTTGTTAACATAAGAAGAATTGAGCAACAGGCCCAAAGAGGTGTGTGTGTGTGTGTGTGTGTGTGTGTGTGTGTGTAGGGGGGGGGTAGTGAGTAAGCATGTGTGGGTTGATTGTGAAACTTCATGGTTCTGACCTTGGAGAAAGACAGTAAAGGCATGGCAGTGAAAGAGCAGAGGTGTGTATGTGTGTTTGAGGACAGTGAGCCAACAATAAGCCAGGCTTCCTCTGGTGAGTTTCATTCGTCAGAACACCAGTACGTACAGTACATGCATGTTGGGCTTCAACTAATGATTTAGTTTTTATTAGCAAATAACCTGTTGATTATTTTTCAGATCAATCTTTCCATCGTTTAGTCTATGAAATGTCAGAAAATAGTGAAAAATGCTTGTTTTGTCTGAGCAACAGTCCAAAACCCAAACGATATTTAATTTACAACAAAGTAAAAGAGAGAAAAATAGAAAATCTTCACATTTGAGAGGCTGGAGACAGGGATTGCTTGGACTTTCTGCTAGATGAATGGCTAAAAATTGGTATGCGATAATCAAAACTGTTGTCGATAAGGGCTGCAACAAATTTCCAAATTTCTTACAGCCCAAGTTAACATGTTTAAATTTCTTGCTTTGTCCGACAGTCGAAAACCCATTCAGGTATTCAGTTTAACATCAACAAATATTCACATTGAGAAGCTATAACCAGAGAATTTCTATCAATCGACTAATCGAATCACTGACTAATCATTGCAGCTCCATTGTTGATTATTATCTGTCGGTTGATTAACTGAGTAACAGCACGAAATTATTATTATTATTATATTCTACATTTGTTATTTGCATAGCGGGACATGAATCCTGATATGTCATTTTCAAAGAAAAGGAGTCACCATCTTTTCACCAAAAAATAAAAATCCTTAAACTTAACAATTAGACCATAAATAATGTTTATAAATAAATTAATGTACAGTTAGTTACAAGGTCTTACATCACAGGATAACCACAGCCTAAAAAGGTGAAATTTTCTAAAGCTGTCCTCAAACAAATTTGGATTTGTTTCTGGGCTCACACTTTGTAAATACACATTATTTACAGATAGTTGTAGACCTATTAATGAGCAGAATAGGACACTGAGTACGTCACATACACGTACATGCACACACATGCCTGTTCAGATGGCTCAAGACTTAAAAACTCACTGACACTAAAATGACTAGTAGTAACAGGCAATCCTAAACCAATTTTCAAAAGTCTTCCATCATCAACTTTCATGTCAAAAACAGCCTTGTTACAGTTATTTAATGAGGTGGTTGAACTCTTAGGAAGCCACACAAATTGTAATTTACAGAAATCCAGCTAAAGCAAATAAACAAAAAACCAGTAAAGAAAGACAATAAACGCAAAGTTCACTGCAGACTATTCCCCTCAACAGCCTCCATGAGTCAGATATGAAGCAACAGCCAGTCACCATCAATCATATCTGGCAACTTTATTACTAAATGACCCCCACTCTGTCTGACACCCCTCCTACATGAGAACTATACAGAGCCTCTGTAGCTTGCATGTACACTTTCTCGACTCATTTCGAATCATCCCATTATACTCATTTCACATATTAACACACTTTTATACTCCCACGGTCTACTGTATGTGACATGCTACATTCACATAACCACAACTGCAGTTTTGTTTCTCTTATATGTTTGGGCCAGACTTGTGGCGTGACTCTAGAAATGGAGACGTCGATTGGTCTGTTGACCCAACAGTGTGAATTGAGTGTCTCAACAACCACTGAATGGATTGCTATTGCAATTTGGTAAAAACATTCATGGTCCCCAGAGGATGCTAACATGCTAATGTTTAGCATATCCCACTAACAAGCTTAAAAAGCAACTGTGTTTGCTTGAACTCTCCCCCTTCACAAATTCAAAAAAATGCATTCAAACTCAGACACAGCCCCCAAATATTATAATACAGATCACCACTGTAAACTACTAGTTTACTACTAGTAGTAGTAGTTTTACTCTTTGCACATTCTCTCAATCTCTCAGTGTCTTTGCATATTAAAACACAATATTCTCTGCACTTTGACAGTTTATTCCTGTATTTTTACGTTGGGGGATGAACGTGGTACGAGGCAACATTAATTCTACAGTAATTCAGAATTACTTGATTTTCTCTAGGAAAAAAGAAATAACTGCTGTAGCAATGAACATTATAGACTGGGACCAGGAACAATTGATAGTATAATAAAGGCACTGTACATATAATTGACTAACTAAAAAAAAGTGGATTTAGTGTCAAGTTACTCATGTAAATTATTTAAGTCAATTTTCCAGAAAATGGCAAACATTTGATGGCTCCAGCTTCTGAAATGTATTGAAATCTTTCCTTGTCTTACATTATAGTAAATTGAATATCTTTGTGCTTTTGGTCGGGCAAAACAAGACTATTGATGACATCACCTTGGGCTTTAGGAAATTGTGATTGTTTAATGGGCAATTAAACAATTAATCAATAAAATAACCGTTAGCTGTTGTCCTACATGTTAGCATGCTAACTGTACATGTGAACATGCTAGCCAAATACATTTATACATTAACATATGCTAAATGCTACATGCTAAATATGAGTATGTTAACATCCAAAGGTTGCTACCATGCATGTTACCAAGCTAATGTTAGCAAAAAAAAAAAAACGCCAAAAACTTTACTTTAGCCCCACTAGTGGTAAGAATATAAGAATAACAATGTTTTCTCTTCATTATTTATCCATCTTACACATATCTGGTGTGAAATGGGCTTTATAAAACGCTTTTTCATAACTGTATAAATTAATTCTATATTTTATGCCAGGTGTTCAGGAGTATTCATAGCTCATGTGAAAAAGTAGATATGAGTCTTAAATTACATAATGTGGTATCACAGCACTACTAGTCACTGCTGTGATACAATGGCCAGAATGAGGATGTGAAAGGCAGGTGTGTCTGTATGGGGCCTGATAATGGAAACAAGGGAAACAATACCTGTGAGATGTGCTGCTCTGGGTCTGTGTGTAATGATGACTATCATGTCACTCCAGACGCTTGGCTTCACCTCTGCTACAGCGGAAAATCCCTTTAAAAGGGCCTGAACAATCCCACATACACACATATTCCCACATCAAGCTAGCCAAAACACAGACTGAGTGATATTCAACCACCGTGAGCCAAATCCTAATGTTCAAAAACCACCACACACCTCGACATAATGATCAGAAAGCCCATCCAGAACCCACAGACCTTGACAGTTTTTAGTTGAAACTGTGTGTATATGTGTGTGTGTGTGTGTGTGTGAGCACAGTAAGTTCAGCGTTGGATTGTTGCTCAATTTTAAGTGTCACATGAAACAACTAATGACACACAGCATGATAGTTTATTTGGCACGCAAGTCTGTGAGTCTTTATACCATCATTATGTGTAAACCTAACATTACGCATGTTATGGTGTGATGAGTGGGGTGTATGAAATGCCATTTACTGCTCTGAGAGACCAATAACACTGTTTCATGTTGTTTTTGAACACATTACACTGAATACTGATTCCACTGTCAGCAGCAGCGCACCTCCATTGCCTTAAAAAAACAACAATGTTTATAAATTAGCATAGTTTCTCCATTAAAAGACTAAAAGTCAAAACTTTAAAGCTTTGTATATGAAATTTACAACTTACAAACTTGAAACTATGTCATAATAACCTGAAAAATATCTTGTTATAATGTGAAAATGAGAGCGAGAAACTGAGCAAATCTTTTTTGTCATGGTGGCAGCAATACGCTGCTGTACAAGAAAAGCAGAAAATCTTCACCTTTGAGAAGACAAACTAGTGAATTTTTGTAATTTAATTTCTTGAAAGATTACTAACCAATTACTTAATCGATTATCAAAATTGTTGCCATTAAGTTTCTGTTGATGAATCGATTAAGTGCCATTTTTTTCAGCTGTAAAACAAACATTTTGGATCTTTTTTCAAATGTGTCCTGAGCGGGACATTTCACAGCTGAAAATTAACTTCTCAATCATCTCTGGTGGACAAAGTGTAATGCAGACAGTATTTCTATTCTTTGACATTTCTGTACTGCAACGTCTTGTTACATATCGGCCAGCACATACGCCGATACAACATATCTGAGCTAATATGTCTCTAACCACAACACTAACTCTCACACCAAAAATGGCCCTCCTTAAAATGAAAACCTCTAAAATGTTCTGAGGTGGTGGTCTTCAACACATAAACACACCCTTTCTGTAAACCTGCCTGCTCATTTATCATCATTTGACTCTCACTTTCTCCTTTGCACATCAAAGGGAGCCCCAAGCCGCCTCAAAGTTCGCTGTGGTTTGGTGATAATGGCGCCCGGAGATCACAGCCGGTCTAAACTGCTCCCAGATGAGCTTCTAACTGTAGAGTGGTATGTGACAGAATAGCTTACAGACCATGGTGGCAACGGCAACCGACACAAGCTTCATTACTGATCATATAAACACAGAGAAGGCAGGGCAGAAAGGCCCACTCACTTTTCTACAAGAAGATATAAATAATTACACATTTTCAGCAGCAAAACCAATTTAAACTTCTAAACTTTAAGAGTAGGATGATTGAGTGCTGTTTCGATCCCCTGCTTTTACTAAACAAGAGTGAAATTATTCAGAAAAGGCAAACTTTATTCTGTGGTATAAATATTTGCAAACAATTGTGTTGTATTGCATTTGCTTCATGTTACATTTTGGTATCAGGTTTTAGGCCGGGGGGGGGGTGTACCAATGCTATATCTCATATACTGTAATATGGTATTTGTTATGTGAAGTTCCAGCAGATTTCTGCATGTGGAGGTCATGAAAATGCAAGGAAGTCCTGGCATTTTCAAGCAAATACATTCAAATAAAAACAAACTGTAGAGCAGAATAAAGAGGTAAAGAAAAGGGGGAGAAAATTAGAATACACCATGTATTTCTGATGGCCCCTCCTCTAAATCTAAAGATCTACTTTCCTAGATCTACTTTCTTTTAATAATCTTCAATAGCATGATGACTTTAAGGAACATCTGTTGTGTTAAAAGTATAAATACAGTTCTTTAGTGTCCTCACAAGGTAGGTTACACCTCCCATCTGGTGCCTTTTGACCTCGATATATGATGCTATAGGTGGTCAGAGAGGTAAAATTAAGTGGGGGGGGGAGGACTTGACCACCTGTTGAGAGAGTTTGGACAAGAGCCATACAGTAGAGAGTCTGTTTAAGGCAGCTGGTTGCGTGACTCATCACTGTTGACAAGCTTCATAAGCAGTGACCAGGCACACAAGTACGGCTGAATGAACACAGACAATTATTGTAGTGCTGAAACTGATGTCGATTAATCTGTCTGTCTGTAACGTTTACTCGATAAAATGTCAGAAAATAGTGAAAAATACTCACCACGAGTTCGCAGAGCACAAGGTGACTTCTTCAAATGACTAGTTTTGTCTGACCAACGGTCAAAAACCCAAAGATATTTCATTTACAATGACATACAACAGAAAAACAGCAGATATTCAAGCTTCTCAAATGTGAAGAAGTGAATGTTTTGTATTTATGCTTGATAAATACCTTACTGCTAAAAATTCAAATTGATTGACTTTCAGTTGACTAACTACTTAATCAACTAACTATAATTCAATGACAACTGGGAGAGGAAGATCATGTGATATGATCGAGTGCTCTAGAACAGTTACTAAATTGACCTTTGTGAGATTGTTTTACCAACTATTATTGTCTTTTATCATATTTTGTGACATGAATCCTGATGTCATTTTCATGTCAAATGAAAAGAAAAGGAATTATGTTTATTTTAAGTTTTAGTCAGTGTTTCTCATTAAAATATTATCCTTCTCAGGGTGGAAATGGCTTTGAAAGACTGTTTGTAATAACTAAAAGTAAACGAGGAAGACTAGAAAAAAGATGAAATTAGATGAAAATATTCGTACAGGCAAGCAAGTGGTCACAAAATCAGGTTTACCATAAACCACCAGTACAAAATATTGATCAATTCTACATTAAAATCACATCATATCAAAGGTAGAAGACATAGACTGGATGATATTTTTTTATTGCAAATCCATTACAGGCCAACATACTGTATCTTGAATGCATCCTTCTAGATATACACTATTTCTATCTTTCCCTTTTCTCTCTCTCACACACACACACAGTCCTGACAAACACCTCATATTCTCCATGACGCAGGTGGTTCCTCTCAAAGGCAGATTTATCTTATTATACAAACCAGCCCACTGCTGTGTTAGAGGAGTGTGTGTGTGTGTGTTTCCAGGCATAAAAGCACTCCGGTTCTGTCTGAAGAGATAGCAAGCACAGTTAAGAACAATTCCACTTGTGTTTCCTTTGGAAAAGCAGAGCGCAAGAGAGGGGAAAGGCAAAAGAGTCTCATAAAAAGCTTTATGTAACCTGCAGACAGTTAACAGAGACTGTACTTCAAAACACCAAACTGCAATAGGTCTCTTAACACACACACATACTGACACACACACACACACACATACTGACACACAGACACACACAACTGTGTTAGCTCATACATTAGCATAGACTGATATCATATGTAATAGTAAACTTAATATTTTTGTTTGATATTTTCATATTAATTCTTTACTTTTGAGTTGATTTTTTTAAACTTGTATTATGTACTGTAAAGTATGAAGGGGACCCTTGTAAATTTTATTTTTTTATCAGTGTGTAAAAACTTCTGAAGCAGCAACTACACCATCAAGGGAAACTAAAACTTAAAATATAAGTCAGACAAATTCTGGCGGGCTGAGGAAAGGTTTTTTGACATTACTGTTGCTGACTAATATCATCCATCACCACACTGGAGGGATTTTTCTACAACAAAGATAGACTGGATCCACATAACTTAAAATTTTGTCCACACAGACTTGGGCTGCCATGCTAGCGGCTCTATGAGGCTGTAATTAGGCACTGTGTTGCTTTGCGCTAAATGCTATCATCAGCATGCTAACACTCTCACAATGACAATGCTAACATGCAGCTGTTTAGCAGTTATAATGTTTACCACATTCACCATCTTAGATTACTGTTAGCATGCTAATATTTAGCACTGGCATGTCCAGAATGCACTCTCAGCCTGTGGTTATCCTACTTGGGCTATCAACAAAGTTAAAAGAGCCAAAAAACAGGACAAAAGTGTAACTGAACCAAGAAGGAACGGTGTCTCCATTCCTTATGTATCTGGACTGTCGGAAAAACTACAAAGGATCTTTAGACAGCACGATGTTCCTGTCTTCTTTAAACCAGGCAACACTTTAAGACAGAAACTCGTTCACCCTAAGGTCAAGATGCCCACACAAAAACAGAGCAATGTTGTCTACTCCATTCAGTGCCGTGAGGAAAACTGCAAAGAACGGTACATAGGCGAAACCAAACAGCCACTTCACAAAAGACTTTATCAGCACAGACGACACGCTAACTCAGGATTACAGAGCGCCGTGCATTTGCATTTAAAAGCTACAAACCGCACATTTGAAGACAGCGAGGTGAAGATTCTTAGTAGAGAGAAGAGTTGGTTTGAACGGGGCGTCAAGGAAGCCATTTTTGTGAAAAAAGAAAACCCCTCTTTGAACAGAAGTGGTGGTCTGAGATTTAATCTGCCCAAAGTCTATCAGAGTGTATTATCACCTTGGTCAGGCCTATCACATGCTAATCAGGCACTTAACAGTGATGAAGTAGATGCAGCCAGAGAACAATAGGCCTGATTATTGATTACTGGGCCATTTTGGAAACTATTAGGTCAGTTTCAGGTGAAACTAGCTATTAACAGATACTCAGGTAGATTCCTTCCTAAGGGCAGGGCTTATGTAACTCAGAGTAGCTTAAATTTCTAGTTCCCGTCCAATTTTTTTCACAATTGAGAATGACTTCCGGATGGGAGCCGAAACGTCTTGATTCTGAAAACAGTGTCCAGATGACTACGACTGAAACCTTTTCTACGAATATTTAGCACTAAACACAAAAGTACAGCTGAGGCTGATGGGAATGTTATTAGTTTTGCAGGTATTTGGTCACCAAAGTATTGGACAAATTAAAATTTTGACCTGATGATGGCACTAAATGAAAAGTGAATGGATCATCAAAGTTTTTACAATTCATCCTGAGGGGGACATAAATGTCTGTACCAAATGGCACGTCAATCCATCCAGTAGTTGTTGAGATATTTCAGCCTGGACCAAAATGGTGGGCCGACATGAAGAAAACAGACAATTTTGGACCACATTTTGTCTTAACTCACTTGGTATTTGTCCCAAATAGTAGTTCATATCCACAGTGAACATAAACTCACAATCCGTTCAGAAATTTGTACCAAAGGATCTATATTCAGGCTTCACCGCACCCTCCCATATTGTAACCGGGATGCAAAACCCACTTTGAAAACCACTGTAGTAAACTATGCAGTGTCTGTGTAAACTGAACTCCTGTCAGAGTGTAAAAGCTCCTGAAGCAGCATTTAGACCATCAAAGGACACAAAAAATGAAAATGAAAGTCAGAATGATTCTTCTAGGCAGGTTGAGGCAAAGTCCAGCCACAGCTGACACCATTGTTGCCAAGTAAAATGTTTCCATACTACACCGCAGTTTTTTGTCTAAAAGAAGAATAACAATGGAAACACATTTGCTGAATGTGTTCTTGCAGGAAGAAAACGTTACCATATCGGAGGTGGTTGAAGCTGCCAAGTTAATGTTCTGTTTTAATAAAACGGCAAAATCTAAACACATTTTTCAGTCAAGTACCAACTTTCAGCAACTGGTTGATCAAGTTTCTTGTAATCGGCAAGGCCTTCATGGACACCACATGCAAACATAAAAGAGACAGAGATCTCAAACACTAACTGCTGTGTTTATGGTTGGCATGGCAGTGTTGTGAGTCTAAACACTGTAAAGAACTTTAAAACAACTGTAATTCACATAAGACACACAAAGACACGCACAGTCACTCACGTGATGCTTGATCTGCCAGACGACCAACAACCTGTGGCCTCTTGCTGTGGCAACCGAGGAAGCTATAATCACAGACTAAAGATGGACTCTTGTGAAATCCTCTTTTGCTCTTATTGTTGTCAATACACAGGACCGGGTGAGACTGCTGCATCATGTAACTGTATCCCCAAACATTAAGTATTGTTTAATGAAAATAAGGATAAATCTGAGACTTAATTTGCAGCGTTTAAGTGAGGTACAATGCTTAGTGGGTCATGAGTTTAATCTGCCTCAGTGGATGTGGCCTAATAGTCTTAGGTAAGGTCAAGGACAGCTCATCTCAGACTCAAACTTGAACTTACAGGCTTATAGATACAGTATCAGCCAGAAGGCTGCTGCAAGGATAAAACTGCTGCCAAATATTTGCCAACTCTTAACATCAAGAGCTACAAGCAACAGGATTGTCAATTAATCGATTAGTTGAACAACGATGCAATTAATCTGCAAGAATTTTTATAATTGCTTAATCGTTTTGAGTAATTTTTTAAAGCAAAAATTACAAAACTCTCGTTACAGACTCTCCAATGCGAATATTTTCTGCTTTCTTTAGTCTTCTACCATCGTAAACCGAAAATCTTTGGGTTTTGGACTGTTGGTCAGAAAAAATATTGAAGACGACACCTTGGACTCTGGGAAACTAGTATAGGCTTTTTTGACCATTTTCTGGATCAAGCGATTATTCGATTAATCGAGAAAATGAGTGACAGATTAATCGATAATGAAATGAATCGTTAGTTGCAGCCCTAGAAATGTATGTTTATGTTATTCTTGGTGGCTTACATCAGTGATTCCCAAGCAGGGGTACTTTTACCCCGGGGGTTACTTCTGCAGTTACCTGAAAAGACTGTGGAGTTGCTCAGCTGATTTAAAAAGTAGACATTAATATACAATATTTATACAGCATATCCACACATTTTTGTGTAGGAGGAATATAAAAACGCAAATAGGATACAAATTGGTCTGATGGCTTCCAGTTGCGGTACATGCCTCAGTTTCCCAGCTCCCCATTAAGAGTACTTGAAAACTAGTTAGCAAGAGAGCAGAACAGCCAAAATGGATAGCTAAAAGTAATGGATAACGGTGAACGCTTGAAATTTCACTCTAGTTGGTAGTATGGAAGCAAACTTGACCACACCTACAGAAAACAAGAAAAAAAGAGACCAAGCCGTAACATGCAATTGGTTGGGAACCACTAGTTTCGATCCTAGATTATGTAGTGTTTTAAGGTTAGGTTTTAGTGCTACTTCACAGAACAAATACCATATTTTGTATTTAGTAAGTGTGGCTAATGTTTAGATCGTTATCTACTAAGTAAATTGATCATGAAACAAGATGTGTCAGGATCTGAGTGCCGTATTACCTCTGCTAAACACTTTCCTGGAAGGAAACACATGCTCAAAGTAATAAATGTGATCAAACATGGAAATTATCTCGTATTTGTGTTTTTATTTTGTAAAAGCTAAAGAAAAAATGTGACCTGATTGGACCAATAAAAACTGTCAGAGGGCCAGAAACTTCACAAACTGCCAAAAAATTATTTTAAATGTTGATTTTAAACAACAATAATAATACATTCAAGAAGAGTTTAGTTACAGAAACAAGAGCAATTCTCCGTATTATCCACTTTAACACACTGAAGCAAAGCTTAATTCACAGTAACCCATAAGAACATGTTGGACAACAAAAAAAGTCATAGATTAAATCAATGCCTCAAATCAGCAGGGTGGACTATTGAGAATCAACAACGTGACTTGAGTGGCCTTCTTGGTGTCGAGAGTTTAGGACAGAGAGCTGAGAATAGCCAGGAAGTGATATACAATGGATGAGGAACCAGGATGAAGGGAGGAGAGAAGGGGATGGAGGGGTGAGGAGGCGAGAACAGGGGGTCTGGACAGACAGAGGAAGGAACTCTAGAGGGGGACAATGTGAGAAAGAACAGATTTGGATTCACATGTCCAGGAGGACAGGAAAGACAACACCGGATTTAAAAAAAAGCTGGCTTTTTAATAAAAATAAGCCAACACCGTCCCTCTACTGCAGGAATACAGTTTCTTTGGTTATATTTATTGTATAATTTATCGGCAGACATTATATGTTGCTTGATATTGGTCTAAGGCCTGGTCGCACCAGAAAGTGGTGAAATAGGTGGTACACGCAAGCTAGCTGGGAACATGCTAGCGCTAGTCAGTGTCAATAGCTCTCTAAGCTTCTTTCTATTTTCTCGGGACTGTGCAGTGTTTACTCCCCACTGGCATTTTTTCCATTCAAAAGATGTATTTGTACCATCGACTCCTATCTCATAACTGTCTGCAAACCATTCCTCTTCTGTGGAGCAGTTTCTACGCCGACAGAGGAGGGAAAGCTACGATAGCTTCCTCCATATTGGCTCATAACAGCTCTCCATTAGCTCAAAAGGTCGGCACTGTCAACGCGGCTTGTTATTGGTCAACGGAGCAAATTTAGGTTTCAAAATTCACCAAAACTGATCTTGCCACAAAAGATTTGCATGGATTTACTTTACCCACACGTGAAAATCCACTGATTGCATTGCAATGAACTGATTTCGCCACAAAATGTCTCCATTTTAAAAAAAGGCCCTGAAAACCTATTTCCTCCATCAGCTTCATACTATAAGTGATGGCGTCGTACGTGAACACAGTATTTTCCATGTGAAATAACCAATAATTTTGGTTATTTCACATACTTTTCATATTTTCACTGGTTTGAAGTGGGCGGGGCTCAGTTTGAAAATGGCAATGTCACATATTTCTGAGCACCAACCAGGATTTAGCCACAGTTAAAAAAATGTGGTGACAGTCATGGGATTGTTTGCTATGTTGCCAGTCAATCACATCTGATCAAACCACACCCATACACTCGTGATTTTTGAGTGTTGACTCTAATAATAAATAAATAAGGATGTTTATTTCTGAACTTTAATGCTGATTGTTGCTTATTTTGTCTTTGTATTTAACATTATAGAGAAATTCTTTGAAACCACGTTTTTATGTTGGTGTGACCAAGCCTTTAATGCTGTTTTAGTGGCTCTTCCATCCTGACCAAAAACAAGGTAACACTAAATACTTGTCATTTCTGGCATGAAATTGATCATATTTAAGGATCAGCAGCTTCAATAAACAAGTATTCTCCATTCTGGTAAAACTAAAATGGTTTGAGTAACCTTGGACTTAAAAATAATTTGTATTATGAACATGTATTCTTTCTAAAACATATTAAATTAAAAACTCTTTGGTTGACCCGGTCATAACCCGAGGAAAAAGGCAACCAGTGTTTGTTTCTTTATAAGGGGTCACAAGCTAAACATTTTAGGAACCACTGCAACAGTAGATGGAAAATAAACGACAAATACACACAAATGGTGTATGAAAAACAGTTTCAGTATACAGGTAAAATAATGTGAAAAGTCTGCAAAATGTGGTGACATTAGCTCAAACAATTAGCTGGTCGGTGCCATACAGTGGTTTACTGAGTGTGAGAGAAAAAGAGGGTGAAAGAAACAGTGGGAGAGATAAGATCTGTATCTGTCACTGTGGCAGTCAATCTGTCAATCAGTTGCCCTTGGAGATAAAAACCACAAGGTACTTTTCCCACAGCAACAGATAAGGAAGCTGAAATCTTAGCTCAATGGTAGAGACTTACCTCACTTTAATGTGTGCTGGGTTCCCAAAGAATTTCCCATAAAAATAAACTTCAACTGATGAAAATAAATGAAAGCAGTGATAAAGTAATCAGGAAGCACACAGATTGGTCAAACTGTCTAAAACCAAACAGAAATTAACATAATGGAAAACACACCTGGAGAGGGCTGCAGGGTGTGGTCAGGTAAAACTATTACACCATAAATCTATCAGCTCAGCGGTCAGCAGTGCGGGGAGGAACAACAAACAACCTCCCATTATTACTGTACACTATTATGTCATTTCGCTTCAAGTCATTTGAAAGGCAACCACAGCCTGCACTTCATTTCTTTCACTGGGAACACTGTTGCCCTGTTTAAAATTTAAAACGGATCAACACAGTTTAGGCTACTGTACGACTTGGAAAATACCACTTCCTTTTCCAGATTGACACGTACAAAGAGCCGAGTTTCCTCTCATGAATCTGTGACACAGCGGTGACGGGCCAACATTAATGCTGTCGTGTAATACTGCTGATGAAATCATAAGCTGATTTAGAGGCTGGGAATTCAGCATTTTGGAGTGGTATGATTGATGCATTGCTTATGGAAAAAGCACAGAGAGTTACGGGTTGATGCTTTATGATATAAAGTGTTATATTGAACAGACTGTGGATATAAGAAAACTGTTTACACTGAGGTTCTTATCAAATCTGGATTCCGAATCACACAACATTATTTGAGTAGGACCAGGTATCTTTATAAATGTGACAACATGATACCCAAGTTTCAGTACCAATGCCAAAATGATACTCTTTTGATACCGTACCGAGGAATATGAACATGTTTTTCTACAAAACCCTTTGTTTTTCAAGTGTCTATCAATAAACAATTTGGTTGGTACCTAAAACGTATTAAGGTTTGATACCCAGCTCTATATTTGAGTAAGAAAATAAACCAAAATACTGTATGCGGAACATGAAAAACACTGTAATTTTCAAAGATTTAGGCTGCAAAAACAGTCATTTGTCACATAAGGAGGGTTTCCATTTGGTAAAAAGGTGAAATAAAGAAAAACAAATATAAATAATTTCTGTGCTGTTGAATGTTTACTATTTTAGACTTGTTTTACTTGTGTTGGACGTGCTACAGTTACGTGATACAGGGGCCTTGTGACTACATTGGGACATCAAAATCACAGAATATATCTTATACCAGGCTGCAGGAAATTCTTGATAGACAAACTTCCTCCCTGCACCAAAAACTATTTTTGCAGAGTAAATACATTTTGCTGTACCACAACTGTCTTTTGCAAAACTTAGCCACACTTTACAGCCCTAGATCCAAACTGCCATATTGTGAATGCAGGTATATTGACGCGTGCATTAACAGCAATGTCGACAGAGAGAGCCAGTCCAAATTTCACTTTCAGGAATCAATAAGTAGAATTGAAAGCCATGTTTCTAATTGGAAGGCCATTGGAGTCAGTTCCAAGTAAGGGCAGCTCTTGATACCCTACACTGGCATATATTAACTCATTCATGGTCAGCTGACAATGCTAAGTGAAGAACCAACTGCTGACCTGCTGTCATCCATCCATTAAAAAGGCACAACACAAGCACTGTCACAACAAACTACATTAAATGTTCGGTACCATGCTAATGTCTGACGTGCAGAAAACATCTGTACTCAGTCAGCACCCACTGCAGCATCGAACCAGGATTGTTGATAGTACTACTGTTAAACCAGTTTGAAATATGACACAATTTCTAAAACTAGTTGAAGATTCCTCTGTACTCATGAGAACATGATGAACATAATACCATACTCCATATACAAACTTTACAACTCACTAGTTTGTTGTGGCAATCATTTTTCCTTTTCTTTTTTGTAGTTTCATGTTTAATTTATTTTAAATCCACATGTTGTACCACTTAAACTGGAAACTCTAAACTGTCCGTAAGTGTAAAATTTAGTCTGCGTGTTTGTCTCTCAGTGCATTAGCCCTAAAATAACACTGGCGAGCTGTCAAGTGCCTTTCCTCTGTCCCAGTGCATGCTGTACATCCTGAACAAGAGATAAAATGTATGCATGAATGGAGGGATATTTGGCTATTTCTGTGGTGATGTAAAGCACGTTCTAAAGCCTGTTTAAAGTAAGTGCTACGTCAATAAATGTTATTATTGTTGATGTCAGTGTAGGGCCGCACGATATGTTAAAAAAAAAAAAATCATATTGCGACAGACAGGGAATGATCATTTTTGCATCACAATTTTCATTTTCGCTGAAAAAACTATTAAGTGGAAGTGTCTCAGTTGCAACATGGCCATGAGCTCCAAACATCAAGTCTGGAAGATGATGAATAAACCTACAGTCTGTGAGGATGATTTGAATTGAAGATGAGCTGCTTTAGCTGTCCAGTGTGTGTGTGTGTGTGTGTTTGAATGTGTGTGTGTGTGTGTGTTTAAATGCGTGTGTGTGTGTGTGTCCTGGGGGTTGGGTGGGATTACCCTCGAGCGTTTTTTCATGAGACACACAGACCCGCTGGTTAGCCTGACATTTCCTGACAGAAACACCATTCACACACTGAAAAAGGTGGATGAGTGGGCGGGTGGAGGCGAGAATGTGTGCGCGTGTGTGTGCGTGTGTGTAGGATATAGAGATAAATCCTCTTCTGGTCTCCTGGTCTGACTGTTAGATCTAATTTCCCTGTTTGACCGTCACCCATCAGTCTGTCTGCCTGTCTTTGTGTTTCTCTCTGATTGTCCTCCGTCTCTCTGTTTACACTCTTTAAACTTCACTTCCTCATATAGACTGCAGCCTGGTGCCTTAATGAGAAATGTCTCCTCTCTCCTGGGAGACACTGTAATTAAAAAGTCCAACTGAAATAACATTTAGTCATCCGTTTTTGTAGTCATAAATAATGTGTTTTTTTAGTGTTGGCAGAGTGCCGATGTTAGAGAGACAAAGTGAACAAACTTGTAGCCTACATGTCATGGGCACACAGCGTGTTGTTAGTGGTATTTAAGAGTAAGGACCACACCAGCATCTAACCGGATCCAAGTGACACTTGCAGGTACATGCTGTTTAATGTGCTGCAGCTGAGCAGCTGATTAGCTATCTAGCCTGCAAAATGATGTTAGCAGTGCACTTTTCCCCGGTAATTGTTTGTTTGGTCACTCGTTCACCAAGCTAAGGTGCAGGACAAGACGTGTGTTCATGTTTGTAGATCCATAAGATTATGAACGGGCTAGCTGTACAGTGCTACTACTGCCACTGCTTGTACTGTTACTGTGAGTACTACTATTCAGTATATCCCACTGTTTAAGAGTTTATTTGCACTGGTCAACTCAGATGGGTGGAGCACTGAACAGCACTGCATTCACAAACCAACTTCCGTAGTTTCTAATTCATACTATTTTTATTTTCTAACCACACGTGAATGCACCATTATTTTCAGCACTTAAAAGGGCTTCTCTATACAGACTTTTTTGAAGGAAAAGGCATACAAAAACCCCACAAAATATCGTTTTTTTTTTTTCATTGGGGCAAATCTAGCTTATATTTTGTCCACCAGAAAGTACTGACAAGTTTATTTTTAAACTGTAAAAACTGTAAAAAATCAAACTAATCTTGGTCACAATTCTTTAGTAACCACATTTAAGGGATCTTTATCAAAAATGTTTGTGTAAATAATTAAAAAAAGGGCCAAAATATTGATAATAAACTCTAAATATCGATATCGGCATTGACCTCAAAAATCCAGTATCAGTCGAACTTTAGCTTAAATTACCGTAATGTGTGCGCTGGTTGGCAAACTGTTCTGTTGACAAAAATGTTCTGAAATACTTGCACACCTCCTTCACGTAGTTTGAGATCTTCGGGCCGGGGTCTCCTGTCTGATCCCGAGTCCAGGTTAAAAACTAAGGGGGACAGAGCTTCTGCTATCAGGGCCCCGAGGCTCTGGAACAACTTGCCCGAAGAAATTAGGTTGTCTGAGTCAGAGTCTTCGTTTAAGTCTCTTCTCAAAACACATTTTTATCTGAAAGCAGATCCTGATTTTACCTGAAGTGGCTGTTTATTTTATTGCTTTTGTGTATTTTATGTATTTTATTTCTTTATATTTCGTCATTCACTCTGGTATGTTATTTTTTTTCTCTTGTTGTGAAGCACTTTGTACTTTGTTTTGATAAGTGCTCTATAAATAAAGTTTTATTATTATTTACCGATATTGATAACTGATTCATCATTTAAGTCTTTTATCAAGCAAAAATCTGCTTTTCTCTGTTTTCGACAATTGACTGCAATGTGCATAATTAGATGTACTTCCATAGTTTCAGTATAGTTGTATGTTTACATCTTGTTTGAAAGTTGTGTCATCTTACACCTTGGACATCATTAAATGAACACTAGTCACAGTGTGTACTGGTGTTTGCTGACAACAATTTCAGTTTCATTTGGAGTATGCTGCCAGCTTTACTACAGTTGCCACATTCTCGAAATGTCCTAGCCTTAGCCAACTCCAGTATTTTAGGTAATCCATTACTGCCTCCATACAAGTACAACTCACTGGTAAACATAAATACACATCGACTCGCACAATGCCCTTCTATTTTTTCAATAGAAAACCAGTAATTTCATACAGCAGTCCCACACATTTTTCCCCAAAGGACACGTCCCTTCTTTAGTTGTAATTACTGTTGGCATGTGGGAAACCACCATACAGGAGCCAGGGTCCCATTTCAGGTCTGGAGCCTCAGTTTAAGTCACCACAGGTCACAACCTCTCTTGCAGCACTGTATGGGCCACATTGTGCATCACACAAACACACATTGCCATAAGGAAAAAGGACCTGTGTTAAGGGTCTGTTATGGAAAAGTGAAGGGTCACGCATTGCAGAATCTGCAAGCACCCCATGTCACACACACATTAAGTGGGCAGAGAAGAAGAATAGCTCAATTCTGTTACAGTATGCTGAGTACTGAGCGCGTGGAACAAACCAGCTGTGTTTGCAAGACTGTCTGAGATACTGTGAGCATGTGTGTGAATGTATGTGTGTGTACAAGTGGATCAGTGTGAGTGAGAGCTACTTGAAGACTGTAGCAGGCCAGAATTTAGTCAAGGACCTGAAGCATGACCTAATTTTTTTGAGTTCCAGACATGATAAAGCTGAATGTCTTTGGTTTTAACTCAATCCAATGCTCAGTCTAGACTTAATTCTCTCAGTCTGCAGGCAAGCAAAGTCTTCACAAACAAGTTTAAATCTAGGCTGGAATGCATTATTTTATTTAGGGTTATTAAAACGCTGTGTTGGGCCCAAATGGGTCACAAGGTTGGGACTGTGGTAAGCTCATGTGAGTCCCTGGAGGTAATAACCACTGGCCTGCTAATCACAGTCTCCTAGTTCTGTATTGTAAGATTTGTTTTGTTGTTGATTACTACATTTAGGATCCCTTAATATGCAAGTGAGTAAACAACCCCTTTAAAATTTTAAATGCCTCCTCTCTCTTCCAGCATTTCAATTCTCAGCTCCAGACCTCCATAACTGATACAGATATCTGCAACACGGGGGGAACTCTACACCTATTGTCAAATGCAATGTAGGCTAAACCTGTCAAAACTGTCAAAAGGGGTTTAAGCCACAGACTTGCAAATGCAAAAATTCCTCTAGCTTGCTCCAAACAATTCTATTTAATGTTTCCTAATTCACAGGCGAGCCGATGTCAAAGGTAAAACATAAAACATTGCAACTTTACAAACCTTTAGGGTCCTCTGCTAAATTCGGCACAGAGAACAATTTACAAAACCATAAACTTTGCAACTGGTTGTGCTCCTCCCACTGTGGATTTTGTTGGGCGAGGGTAACAGGACAGAACAGGTGAACCAAATCTAAAAGTGATAATTCAATTTAAATGGGTGCGGTTTTTTATACTGGATGTATGCCGAACTCAAATTTGACTACTAAAGAATTGCAAATGGGCTTCAGTTAATATCTGTTTCATATGCACTTTTGCTAGTAAACTAGGGAATATTGATTTGACAGATTGTTGAGTGAAGTTCGGAGCGACGCCCCCTCTGAACTGGACAACCTGACTTTTAGAGTTGGTCTACCCAGCAATTACTTGTATACAAAACACAAACAGCTTACAGGGAGCTTATCTTGAAAGGTATTTCATGTTTACCTTGCTCACTGTGACTTTTCCCGAAGGTTTTTTGAAGAAAGAGGTCCTGGCCGTGAAAAAGTACTCTTCGGAGTCATCCTCCAAACTACTGTATCCACTGCTCATCGTGCTATTCCACGTCATTTGCGGAAAAAACCTCTCGACTCAAATTCGGCCACATCAAAACCCCCCAAAACTGAACAGTTGTTAGCTTGAAACGAACTCCAAGCAAGCTAAGTACCGACCCTCCGTCTGTTTGTGCTCACATTAGTCGATGTTTGCTCAGTATGGGATGATTTCCTCTTTGAAATCCTCTCAACGGCGTCCCAATCCTCTTCTCCTGTCAAACACGCTCGCTCTACTCCATCGGCATGGCCCAAAACTCAGTTGTTGCAAAGAAGGAGGTCCAACAACTTTTAATAACTCGTCAATTTCGAAAGAGATAACGAAGAAAACCCCACTCAAAACTCCAGTTAAACGACGCCTATCCCGTTACACTGTTGAATGTATGATTCAACTTCTGTGTGACAGCTAGGCTACAGTAAGGCCCCGCCCACTACGAGCAGCAACTGCAGCCAACCAATCACCTGTATGATAATTAGTGACGCCACGCCCAATACAACTCGACAGCCAATCAGCGCGTTGATGGCCAGTTTGAGTGGAGTGGAAGATGGTTCATGCTGCAGATGATCAAAAATTGAGGAATAATGGGGATTGGCACAAAAAAACTGAGGAAAAAAGCATACTGACATGTAAAAATATATTTTGCTTTAATTGTTTTGTATATCTATCAACATGTATATTTATTTTGCTCCTGTAGACTGCAAACTCTTTGTATTACTTAATAAAAGATCAAAGCTGAGGGGGAATAAAGGGGATGAGTGGTTTTAGTTGTTTTTCTGTGATGTAATTGATGTAATTGCTCAACTCTATGTGTCATATTCATTTGTGGACATTCTGACAAGTAATTTTCCTTCTTATCTGTAAACTTTCAGCAAAGTAAAGGACCAAGTGGGTATAAGTATAAAATAATTTTATTTTAATGTTATACTTATACCCACTTTGTACTTAATTTATTTTCTGACCTGTATTATAGTGTATTATATTTTTGCTTAGTACTTCTATTCCTGTGTGCACTGATGTGATAGTGAGCTGCTGTAACAAGAGTTTCCCAATAAAGTATTTCTGATTCTGACTCCTCCTCGAGCATATTGTATTGTTTTAGTGGTCTATTGAGACCTACTCAATAGTTAAATATAAACTGGGCCACTTTCCAGCCTGAAAATGTGGGTAGTTCCTTCATTAAGTGCTCCCTTCTTCTGTTTTGTCTCATAAACAGCCCCACGCACAACAACAAACGAAAACAGACCAGAAACATGAAAAAAAAAAAACAGAAAAGTTCATTCTTTAACTTTGGAAATACTGGTTTGGCAAAACAACCCCAACACAGTCCATTTCAACAGTACACAGTCTTTTTCAGCAGATGGATGGAGATGGATTAAGATCAATCGATGACTGCTGGCATGTCAACAGATCCATCGAATAAAGACGGTCCTCTGGCTAGTACAGTTGGAATTGTTTTGTCAAATGTAGTTATTCTTAAAAACTACTTCTCATAAAAACATAACTTTAAAGTTTGAATGATATACCAGATTTATCCTTTAACATATCGGAAAAGGAGCGCTGTATCTCAGTTTCCATTAATGCTAAAACACAGGGAGTAGATTTAAACATGCAGTTTTTACCCTCTTGCAATTCCTGCTGACATTTGAGGTGCCCAGAGGCAAAATGAGAGCTTTCTTTCACTCTAAAACCTCAGTAAATTCAAAACAAAGCCTGAAAAACACACCGCAGACAAGAATGAAGCTATCCACATTCCTAAAATAAAAGGTCAAAGGTCAGTTACAGAGCAGCGGCCCTCAGCAGCTCAAAAAGACTGAATACCCTGAAACACTCACACACACATTATATTATATTTTGAAGGCACAACAAAGAAGTAAATGTCTTACCTCGATCAACAGGCAACAAACTAACGCTAGCTTTCTAGGTTTTTTCCTCTGCAGCATGCTTTTCCTGCCCTTGCTTGCATCAAGTAAACTAAAAATACAGACACCAAAGGCATTTAGCAGCCACTGCTGGACTGACACATTTTGTGTGTGTGTGTGTGTGTGTGTGTGTGTGTGTGTGTGTGTGTTTAATTGCTAAGGCCAATGTACGCACCCTTCTCATTGGGTGGAACAGGACTCATGTACTGCTGCCTTTTCAGACGTTTTAACATTTCCAGAAGGTCTTAAAGCTGGTGGTCGGTGTGTGTCTCTGATTGAATGAATCTTTTATTAAATTTTAACTTTAGCAACCAAGATCATAACTACACCAGCCATTTTTTAAAAATGAATATTTCATTCTTTAACAGTCTTTATCTGCACTGAATGTTTTAATGAGCACAGAGCTGAAGCGCACCAGCTAGAAAGAGGTTAATTATCTTTTTTCCTTACTTTTTGAATGTGATTACTCTGTGAGAATTAGCTGGAGCCCCCAAGGTGTTTGTTAATGGTCAGTTTGTTTTGTCTCTACATATGTACACTTTGCTTCTCATTCACTAGATGCCCCCAAGAAAAAAGGCCTCAGGCAAGAAGAAGCAGCTTTTATGTCCATTTTACCATCAGTCCAATTTTCCTCTGCAAGTAATGCTCCACAAAACACAAGTATCAAGACAGAAACCAACAGATAACAGAGTTAAAACAATATTGGTATGATTATATATATATATATTAATGAATACAATAATTAGAAGGCTATAAATCTCTTTATCTGAGATGTTTTCGGGGTCATGTAAATGTTTGTTCTGGACAATGGGAGCCTCAGGATAAAATCAGCCAAACCCAAATGAGAAGTCTCAGTGTGTCGTGGTTTGGTTTTACCATAAGGCATGGTTTTGGTGCAGAGATGCAGTTAACCTTTTAAAGAAAGAGAAGATTTTGTAGCAAAACATACTGAGAAATAAAATCTATTATTGTGTTCGACCAATGTGGGTTTTAAAGGTCGACACCATTATTTCTGGATTGAAGCTAGTGATACAGAATATTTTGTGCAAACATTCAATATATTTCAATTTGACTGCTTTCACTCAAAAATAAACAAAATTTAGCATTTCTCCCCAAAATTTTAGTTTTATCAGGGTGGAGCAGGGAGTTTATAAAACAACACAAACGACTCCCCACTTGACATTCGTATGTTTTAGCCATGTTACCCGCGTGGCTCTGTGGATGGCAATGTCGGTCGGTCCACTACTTTGGGCCACACTGAAATATTTCAACAACCACTGGATGGATTGCCATAAAATATTGTACAGACATTCATGGTTTCCAGAGGATGAAGCCTAATGACTTTAGTGATCGCCTGATTTTTTATCTAGCGCCACCATGAGGTCATACTTGTAATTTGTCCAATACTTTGGTTTATGACGAAACACTTGTTAAACTAATCACATCCCCATCAGCCTCAGCTGTACTTAGTGTTAATTAGCAATGTTAGCATGCTAACATGCTAAACTGAGATGAACATGGTAAACATTATACCTGCTAAACATTGTGTTAGCATTGTCACTGTTAGCATTTTAGCATGTTGAAATTGGTACTTAGTTCAAGTACAGCCTCACAGAGCTGCTAGCATGGCTGTAGACTCTTATTATGATACTGTAGGCCAGTAGCAGTATGTTAAATCAGTCTAATCTGCCTAATTCCAAGGTAAACAATGAGGAACCGATTATTCAAAAGCATTTTATTTATTTCATGCTGTTTTAGTCTGCTAGCTGTCATTTGAGGTTTTTTTAGTTATGTTTTTACTCACATAAATAACAAAACCTGCTTTGACTTGCAGTATTAACATACAGTACTGCAGCTAATTTCTCAGTGATACACAGGAGCCTTTTTCTCAATGTGTTTCTAATAAGGTTTAATATGAGTGTCTCCCAGTGTCTCCAGAAATGCACTTACAGTGCCTGTATGCTGTCGTCATACAGCATACATAAGAAATAAAAAACATGCTAAAAACCCTATAATACAGTATGTTCAGTGGAGCAGCAACGTGGCCAACTGCTGAGTTTATGTGGTCGTAAAATGGATCAGAGTTTTACTCACGTTTTCAGCGGGTGGTCTCTTATATCGCCCCTTCATGGGCCAACAACTGTAAGCTATTACTGAGCACAGAGACAATTAATAGTGTAAGTAGTGTACCTTCTGTTTTCAGCTACTTCCAGGACCGTGTGTTTAAAGATTTTAAACATTATATGTTCGTATAACAGCCCACCCAGCTGTTAATAAAAATTTTAAAAAAGGCCAAAACACATCAGCAAAGCAGGTTCAGCTGCAGGGTGAAATCTACGGTACATCTGCACTAAATCAAGCCTTACCCACACACATGCAGCACCACTGGGGACAACCAGATGACAAGCTGGGAGATTTTTAGACAGACAGGCTCTAATTTGAAACCAGTGGGGTTAGAAAAGGGACCAAAAATAAATCTGTGGCAGCCAAACCACCATCTTGTCCTTTAAAATACAGTAGAGATCCATCCAAAACACACACAGTACACAGATAAGCAGACATGCCATTATATTATCCCTAAACTGTTCAGAGTGATACCGAAGGAGGGCAAAGACAGAAATACACACTTAAAAAGGTTTAGGTGAACATGTACACTGATGCCTTTTGTGTTTTCACACTTGTCATTTTAGCCAAATCAGAAATTATTTGTATCCTTTTAACCTTCTCTGCCTTTTTTATTTGTTATTTTTGGCCACTACCAGACAGCAAAATGGTGTCTGAAAGCTGATAGAAATGCTGCTATCTTCAAGCTGAAGCTGTCAGATCTCAATAGACATGGGTATTTTGTGCTTATAATCAGATATTTTTATATGTGTACATTATTAAGCCTGTAGAAACTGCAAATATTACTTGAGAGATTTACATATTGCATATTGTAAAAGCCTTTGACCTAGCATGTAGGCTCTACATAATGCAACATATTCATGCAAACATCAGTGAAACCTGATCAAAGTGGACACCTGAAGTATTTAGTCATTATTATACAAGAAACATGTAATCAAATTGCACCAAATCGTTCATGTAAAAGGGAACAGCATTGATGAGACAATTCATAATCAATTATTTGGTTCTATTTGCAAACTGATTCATGTAATTCTGATCTGATCCACAATGTTAGTTGTAGGGTTTGTAGACAGAGTTGTCAAACCTAACAGGCATACAGTGAGCACTTCTACACGAACTCTAGTATCCTGGCTATATTTGGGTTTTTGGGGAATCCCAGTTATAGGTGCTACACATGTAAACATTATATCCTGGTTTTGAGAAACCTGGATATGCTAGCTGGAGTACCCCCATAGAAAAAGGGATACTGTGGCATGTATATGGCATTTATGTTTGTTTCATGTATTCATTTTAGGAACAGTCTCCTCACAGAATGATGTTTTCGTCTGCCGCTATTTTTTGTCTCTTCAGCGGACGTTTAAGTCACATGCTTCATGTACGTCATGATTAATTCACTAAGTCTGTTTCCACTGCACTTTGTCGCATTTTGCTTTTATAGATAAACCAACTTTTCCACTTCAGCCGAGCGTAAAAACTTTTTGTTGGGATATTTTGTTTTACATTTTCAGCATTTCCACTCAGGTGGATGATTCACTCACACAATTTCTCATGAACAGTACCTGCTGATAACACACCTACTGCACGAACAGTAGTAAATCTCGTCTATTGTGTCCCCAGCTTTAGTTACAAATGCATGAAGGTATGTTCACACACACACACAGGAACACACACTCCAGCAGGACTCATAGAGGTGACCGGGTATCAGCGTGTGAAATAAGCGCTGACGAGGTTTCTCAGGAGAAACCACACGTGGTATTTCACACTCTGAGTCTCAATATTCAGAAGACCCCACTTTCTTTACTAGACTGGACCGACAGCCACACCCGGGACAAACACACACACACAGAGAGGTGTGTATGTGTGTGTGGTCACTCATCTGCTGTCCAGTCACTTTGGCCCGGAGCCAGTCTGGTTAAACATTACTGACATTCCAGTGCAGGCAGCTCCTAAGTAACATGCAGACACTATACTGTAACTCTGTGGCTGTGAACAGCTCAAACTGAACAGCAGGAGGATTAAAAGATTAAAACTTTCCCATGGCACCGAAATGCATATGGTATTCTACGATTTGGTTGTAGTCCAAATCGCACGACTTCTCTCCAGTGCACCATGTGTTATTCACCAAATGTTTTAGACTATAAGTGAGAAATAACACAAAATTTAACTCTAATGATTAATGATTAAAGCAGCAAATAATTATGCTGTCTAGTTGAAAGCACACACTTATATGATTTTTTTTTTTTACATTTCCAGATAAGTTAAAGGATTACATGTTCTTTTATGGACTGAAAAATTTGGCTTACCTATTAAAACCCTAATAAAACCCTTCCAACAAACATTTGGTGATATCAGAAATGAATTGTCGCGAAACCTTAATGTTCAGCCCACATGAATGATATAAATAAACATATACCTTTCACCTCCATTCAGGGGTGGCAGCAGAAATCTCAGACCTCTGCAGATACAGTAAAACCAAACTTATCTGGGTACGAAAATGTTTGGGTGAACTGACCCTTTAAACTGAGCTGTTTTAATTATGGTTTTTGAAAATATACATTTTAACATTCTTACTACAAACTTATAACTGTTTTAATTGGACACAGTCCAGTAGCATAATAATAATGAGATATTATAAAAGTAAACAAAAAAGACAACTTTGTAAACATAAAATTAGAACAACCATGGCTCTTACTAATACCACTCTCGCATTCTCGCTAGGATGTTGCACCCAAATTATTATTATCCCAAATCTGACTTGCTTTGCTGTGTACATTATCGACCCTGGCTATCATGTTTTCTCTGCCATGAGTTTAAGCCATTCTTTACACTCTATGTCTACGTGGGCTCTTCTAGTTATTTCAAAATGTCATGTAAAGTTGACATTTTGGGGATACTCATTGAACAGCAACTATAAAAACATAAAGAAAAGTGAGTAAGGAGTCATAAGCTGTGGCAGAAAGTAACTAAGTACTTTTACTCAAGTACTATACTTTCAGTACAATTTTGAGGTACTTGTACTTTAGTTGAGTATTTCGATTTTGTGGTATTTTATACTTCTACTCCACTAGTTACATTTCAGAGGGAAATATTGTACTTTTTACTGCACTACATTTATTTGACAGCTGTAGTTACTAGTTACCTTTTAAATTAAGATTTTACATAAAAAAACAACACATCAGTTTATAAAACACAATTTGTTAAAGATTAAACCAGCGGCTGGTGACTTTTCTCCTCTAAACCTTTCAGATGGTTTCACTTAAATAACGAATTTGTGTAGCTAAACTACTGAACTTCACTGTATAAGGTGGTTAAATCTAGCTCCACTGGCCGCTACTTGTGCACTGATTCATCAGTATTAATAATCTAATAATATAAAATATAATAATATATAATTCGCCAAACAAGTACTTTTACTTTTGATACTTTAAGTACATTTGGATTATAATACTAAGTAAGATTTTAAATGAATGACTTTTACTTGTAATGGGGTACATATACATCATAGTATTGGTAGTTTTACTTAAGTAAAAGGTCTGAGTACTTCTTCCACCACTGGCATGAATGAAATATAGAGGAAATAGATGTAGAGGGAGAGGTTGTGGCAGTGAAATGTGGTCCGGTGGCTTGGTGAGATGGATGATCTGCAGCTCTGCGGTCGTAGTTATACATTGCATACATTCCAAAGCGGGGTCAGGTCCTCATGTTTCCAACATAAAACCTAGAGCAAATGGTCACCGCTGACAGAGTTTACCTAAAGGTTCTTCCTCACTCTCAAAAACAACCAATGTGGTGGTTTGTTTGGTATGTACAGGCACCCTGCAAGCTGATTATTTCAGTTATTTATTTGAAAACTAGCTATTTAGTTAGTTACATGTCTAAAATAAAACAAGCAACTCCAATTGTCCAATGAGTCCCTGCGTGATTCCTATGAGGACTCAAGACACAATAAAGATTAATTCAGGCTAAAAATAAAGATTAATTTTTCTTCATTAAATGCATTCTTTTTTTTTTGCAAACAAATCACCCAATGGCCCTTTAAATGGATCCCAAACTTAATTAATTAATGTACAGTAGTGTCTTCTTTGTTCATCATGCTGTGTCTACTGCCTTGGTTGCACTGTATTTAATTCAAATTATTTTAAACAGACATATGTATAACATTATGTCAACTATCTAAACTCCCTGACAAGACCAAGTCCTGTGAGAAACACTGGTGTGTATCTGCAGCTGAAGGTCTGGCTAAAGATTAATCTAGTTTCAAAGCAGGAACCAGCTCAAACAGACCTCTGTTCCACCTGACACTACATGTATCCTGGATGATGAGACAGTAATGGGACAAAGCAACATCAAAGCATCAAATCCAGGTGTAAAGATTAATTAAATCTTAATCTTATCATCCATTGCAGCCATTTCTTTGTACCTTTGAAGTCATATTGTTATTTTTCTATTTTGCCTTATTTAACTATGAATTGCCTTGACATTAAAGTAAGTTAACAGTTATTAGTTAATAATGATGTTTTTTTTTCTCTGCATATTCATCAAAAGAGTTTGGAGGATGGCGTCTTTTTTTAGGCATTCAAAAAACAAAAAATCAACAGCAACAAGAGTGTATGATATCGTTACAGTATGTAGCCATCAAGTGCACATTACAGACATTTAACCATGGCTCTCATTTTAAAACAAATCAGCTGGAAACATTAAAAAGTCTGCCAAGACAACACTTTCAACCAACTCATGAAGCTAACGTTACTTAGCTTAATTAGCTAGCTAGAAATAACTAGCTAGCCTGCGTTTTAGCAGGCAGCTAGAAATGAGAAGCCTGCTTTTGTCTTTTTGTGTTACTCTCTGAAATCAAGGACCCATTGTTTCAAAAAGGACTACGAATTTCAAGTAAATCTGTCAGTGTTGTCATTGTAAACTGCAATATGTGTGAGAACGTAAAGCTGATGTAGCGACAGTAAGTAAGAGGACGGGTCAGTTTCTTTACATTCAGTGAACAGTTCTGGCTGCATATGTTAAAGTGACTGTGGCTACGTTTGGCTTTAGAGGTCTGGGAAAAGTTTTTGGGGCAGTGGGAAGTGTCGAGGGTGAGAAGTGACACTATGTGAGCAAAGATGAAAGGTTAAACTTCAAGAATGTGTCATATTTAGAAAACTAAGAGGGACAGAGAGGCAGAGACAAAGACGGAGAGAGGGATGTTAACTATTTATCCTCAGGCTCCCATGACCTCACTCAGGAAATATGCTGTTACCTTGTGCAGGTAAGTGTGTGAGTGTTACTGAGAGAGGGATAGAAACAAGAGATGTATGTGTTGTTTGTGCAAGTGAACAGGTGTGTGTTTGTAAGAAAGGTGTGTGTTTCTTTTTCAGCTGGGGGTGTGTGTCTGTTTTCTAATTTAAAGGCAGTAGGCGTAGAGATAGTGGTGTGTGTGTGTGTGTTGTAAAACTACTTTAAACGTGGGAACCAACAGCGAGTGTGTTTCTTTTGGGGAATGTAAGTTTCACAGCTACACAATTAGATTTTCCTGAAATCTGAATTGAGATTATAGAAAAGTGCTTTACACCATACAGCTCAAACTTTGAGCACAAAATGGCACATAATTAGGGATGATACTAGGGCAAAGATGGCTCTGTAGAATAAACACTAAATGAACACTATGTGCGCCTGTCAATGACAAAACAATGGAAGAGATACAAACAGGTGTCAAATTAAAGGAAAAAACCTGAATAAATGGATGATGAAACAAATGCAGATGCTTCCAGGACACAAGGGTTCACTAATTTTAGAGAATTTAAGCCAATGAGCAATGAGCTAGGCTCATGGTGGAACAACACCTTACTAAAATACATGTTTTTTTTCTGCTAAATGTTACACAGTGGACCTTTAAAAGCTTTAGTGATAAGTTTCTAAAACTAAAGTGCAGAACCTAAAGGCCTGTTTCTGTGTTAACATCCCAACCTGACCTCAAAGAACGAGCGCTAAAACAAATCAACTGCTGTGTCACCTCTCTCATCGCCTCATGTCTTCTGTCAAATTCGGTCAAAATTCGCACTTGAACACTGTGAAATCTGCAGCCAGTGAGCATCTGACTGCCATCAAAGATTCTGCACGTGTGAGGATAAAAAAACTCAGTAGTCTCTGTTCATCATCCAAAAAAAATCATGCAAAAAATGCATCAGAGCTCTTTTAAGCAATGTCTGAAGGTGTGAACTTCACACACACGCGTTGAAAGACGAAGCAGAAGCACATTCACTGCGTAAGGATGTAGAAACAGGAAACAGCACTGTGGGGCGTAGGTAGTCCTATAACACCTGTGAGGATGAGTGTGTGTGTGTGTGTATGGACTCCTTTGTTTTGTGTTACAGGTGTTAAATATCCAACCTGAGCTCCACATTGTCTCAGGGACTCTGAAACTCCAGATCCAGAAATTGCGTGAAAGCACTTGTGTGAGGTGTATTTTCATGTCATGTCTATGGAGGTTTTACCATGTGCAGGTCCTACTTGCAGTATATTTTTTGGATTTCAGATGCTGATATGCATTATTTTGTGTGTATTTGTGTGTGTGAAAGTGTGTCCCAGCATCCCCTGTTTCCCCCGGAGGAACAGTATTTCATCCTGACAGACAAAACACTGAGTGTCTCGTGATCAAAGAGCAGAGGAATGCTTTCAGAGGATCACAGGCAGCCTTAGTGTATCACATAATCACAGACAGGCAGTAAGAGGAGGGATGCAGGTTTCAATTCAAACGCCGCAGCACCGTAGGTTACGTTGCAGCTGGGGGAGCAGCATTACACGGCTATTGATAATTAATGTGGGAGTGACAGAGAGGGATGAGCAGCATGAACTTTTGCCAGACTGCATGTGTCATGGTACATTTCAGGAGTTTACATTCTCCCACAAAAACAGCAAATACAGATGTTACCAATTAAATTCAGTTTTTGTACCAGAATACATACATTTCACACAAAGTTTAAAAGCAGACAGTGGTGGAAGAAGTACTCAGATCATTTACTTAAGTAAAAGTAGCAATACCACAGTGTACCACTCTGTTACAAGTAAAAGCCATGCATTTAAAAGTACAAAAGTGCCATGACATTTGATACAGATATTCATTCGCCAGAGGATGAATCCTAATAACTTTGGCGATCCCCTGGCTTTACATTTAGCAAGTTTTAATTTGTCCAATACTTTGGTTTTATGACCCTAACCTGCAAAACTAATGACATTCCCATCATCCTCAAATGTACATTGTGTTTAGTGCTAATTAATAAATGTCAGCATGCTAACGCACTAAACTAACGTGGTAAACATTATACGTGCTTAGCATCAGCATGTTAGCATTTAGCTCAAGCTTCACGGAGTTTGTTCTGTTAATGACAGTCTCCATATTCACAGCAGTATCTAACTTTTGCAGGTGCTATTTATTTTAGTGGATATCACAATCATAAATGGTTTTGCATGTCTACAGTGAGGCTTGCTGAATTAGTTCTTCTTAGAATAGTTAAATGAGCTACTGTAGCTAGCTATAAATAGGGCCAGTGAGAGGGAATCGACACCAGCTTGTAAACTGTATGACTCTGATGATACTGCCCACTCTCATAAGATAGCTTAGATAAACAATAAATAGATCAAGCCTGTGCTCATCATACCCTGTATGCACATTACAGTCCCAGTCTGGAGGAAATGAATGAAAATGTAAAAAAGTGAAGGTTACAAATTATTAAATCCACCCCTGGCAGGGAGGTGGCGCAGGTTAAATTCAACTCACCTCAGTAAACCCACTTTTTAGGCTGACATGAATGTTTATATCCAGCTCAAAGTGCGCATTATAGCACGTATTTTCAGCCTGATGGGAGTTTTATGAGTGTGGGGTCATTTGGAGGAAATTGCCCTTTCATGAAAAATAATATTGTTTTCACTGAATGCTGAATTGAATTACTTAAAATCTAACAGGATAAGGGGAAGCAGCTGGCCTGAACTCACACAGTTGAAAAGGACTGTTTTGCAGCAGCAGCACAATAACAGAATTGTGAGAGATATAGAGCCACCAGCCAAACACACACACACACACACACACACACACAGTTTAATTCAACTCAAACAGATTTATTGGCGTGATAAGATTTTCTTACCCTGCCAACACAATCTCTCTCCCTGCCTTTCGCTGTCTCTCGTTCCTTTACAGACTTTAACTGAACTCAGTTTTAGATAATAATTTTCAATCAGACTTTTCATATAAATAAATAAAAATATAAAATCCTAATCAGCACAGACATATGAGCTCTTGGTTTATTGTTTAACTTGAGAATTATTATCAAAATAAAACTAATGCTGGTTTTCTTTGTATATCTCCTCTGTCTTTTCTTCTTTCTGTCTGTTGTTTCAGTCTGAGGTCTGTCAGCGTGCATTCAGCCGACAGCATATCTGTGTATGTTATTTTGCTGACAATAAAGTCAGTATGTCGCTGCTCTGTTTGGGCTGCATGAATGGTGGATGTGTGCCATTTACAGTGAACTTTAATCCTGGTTGGTCGGTATCTGAGGCTGAGATTGTCCGCCTGGATAAGGACAGGATCCAAGATAAGAGCTAACAAACATACACTGTATAGCATGACATGCACACACACACACACACACACACACACACACACACACACACACACACAGGAGTCCACTGTAGTGTCCCACCCTGATACAGATCTGTGTTATCCTTTGAACCTCCCACAAACTAAGCAGAAAAATAACTTAGAAATTTGCTTTTACAGAGTTCAATTTACCTCTTGCTACACTGATCCTGACTCCTGCACACGAGCACAACATTAATCTGGGTTGTATTCTGTGATGACGAGTATGAGAACAGTCAGATTAATGTTTTCATATGTATCTACAGATCTGCAGACCTGTAGATGAATTTGAAAACACATCCTTTCCCATGTTCGGCCTTTAATTTACCCGGAGCTGACATTTTCCACCGCTGAGAATTGAGGTTTTGCAACACAGTCTTCAGTGGGTAAATGTGAACATTCACCAGTCTCATGTTGTAGAGAGGATAAAGAAATCTGTGCTTTAAAAATGCTGACACACCACTGTCAACCCTTGCAGTTATTTTCGAGTACTTTCGCATAGCAGCACAGCTGAGAGGGCAACTTTCTTCCAACTCTCTCTCTCACTTTGATATAGCTGATCACACAATACAAGTTCCAAGAAGCAGGTTTGAGTGAACTCTAGAGTCACCTCAAATCTGACACATGGACTGATGTCGAAAGACTCAGTAACCCAGTAAAGCTGCTTCTTGAAACCAGCAGCTGTTGTTTTCATTCACCTGTATTTATGTTTCTGTCGTCTCTCTTGCTGTGTAAAATAGTGATTTGATCAATCTTAGCCTTTGTTGTTATTACTTTAGTTATGGGTAATTCAGTCTCATCCTCCCTTTGAACAAGACACACACACAAGACGAGCATCAGTTGTCTCTTCGCTGCCTAAAAGTAGTGATTTCTATTTGAGTTTCTGTTCATGCTGCGTCACTGAATTCTGCAGAATATAGTAACAGGAAATATGTACTGTATGTTTGTTTTTTTATGTATTTGGCTGGTTATTGCCTACATTTGCAAATATTTACCATTTGTTAAAGCGATGTGATGAACAGTAAAAGGACAAAAAAGACAGATCATTAACCTGCCAAACATAAACGTCACCCAACAAAAACTGTCGCTCAGAGAGTCCCACAAAGACTCCTCAGAGGCGACGTGGGGCTCAGCTGGCGTTCGCTGTAACTCAGCTATAAAATGCGTTAGCTGCGCTGTTGGCCATGTTGGGACATGTTAGTAGCCAAAAAAATTAAGGAAATCAATGGGACACGTCTGTTGTTGGGTCTGTAATCCGCCGGGTGGTGTCCTGTTTCTGCAACAGGCAGCTGATGATGGGGGAGATTTGTCTGTCAGACCTGCATCTGACCGAGGAGTTAATCCTTCACAATCCACAAAGATTACAGTGATCTACTGGCTGCTATAATTCATCTCTCTGTTACTGCCTCTTCTGTCTTTGAGTCTCTTTGTCTCTATGAGTCTGGGGGACGGATTCATTTTTGTTTGTTTTTAAACTGATAGTATGTAAAATAATAGCCTAAATTTCCCTTGAAAGCTATGACCGGTCCTGAACTTTGTGTAAACTCATCAAATGAGTGTTTTCTGTAGCTGGAGGTTGCTGGTGTTGTGACACCATTATGTGTCTTTGAGTGTTGACCTTGGAAAGAAGCTGAAAATGACTTCCAGATTTGCTAAAAATACAATAATGTGAAGGCTTATTTGTTTCAAACTTACGTCTGTGGCTTTGAGGCCATAAATCTTTGTGGTTTTCTGGTGTTTATCCTTGTTGTTCATGCAACAGCTTATAAACTCTGCTCCTCTTTGCAGTCTGTCCGTGTTTGACATGTGTTATTAAGATTTTCACTATTGTTTTCCTTGTCACATTTGTTTTTAATTTTTATAACCAATGCATATGCAGTATGAAACTGTTTGGTGGAACATTTTTCATCTTGAACACTTTATTTGAAAGTTTTTGCACACTGAAAACACAACATATTTAATATATTTTGGTCTCAGCTGATTCTAAAACTTCATTAAACTTATTTGATGCTTATATAAATATATAAATATATTCTATATACAAGTTTCCACAAACTTTTGACCTGGTATATGTGGTATCTTTTGGAAGTGCTGGGATTTTGTCTGAAATTTAAAGCAGCATTGGTTGATTTTTTTGCACATCCAGCAGACACAGAGTGACGTTAGTGTTCATTTGGAGTTCTATTTGTGGCCAACCGACCACTGTAAGTGCAATATTCACTCTCAGGTTAGCTCTATTTTGGTCTCCACCAACTCCTGGGGGAAATATCTGACTCTTTAGCTGTTAAATGCTACACTATGTTCACCAGCTAGTTGCTAACTTTGTCTGTCTGTGGTAAGCAGGTAGCTTACAGTGGGTTTATCAAAGCTTCTTCTCTGAAAACAGCTGTCTTCTGCAGCTGAAAACGACACTATGAGAGCGGTGAGAGTGAACCAAAATGGTAAAGTTGCATAAAACCAAAATAATGAGCGGAAATACACTAAAAAACTCCATAGAGAAGAGACGGAAGCTGCAGAGTTGGTGATGATTATTTGTGTGTGCATGTACAAGCGACCCCTCTTATATTACACATAATCATTTTATCCATTAGTAATATAAAAATGTTGAATGGTGCAGCTTTAAAATAGTTTTGTGTTTGCAGGGTAGCTGCAACTTTGTTTTGCTCGTCTTAAAAAGGGATCTACATTACATCAGAGAAAGTAAAATGTTATGTTTGTTTGAAACTGGAGAAAAAATCATGTTTAATAATCCCAAATATTCCATTAAAACAAAGTGTGAGGTATCTGTTGGATGCACCTATTGTAAGTTGCTTTGGACAAAAGCGTCTGCTAAGTGAATGTAACTTATCTTGATTCTCACATATCCAATGACACAACTCTCAGACAACAGCTAAGCTATTATTTATTAACTGGTGATTATGATTGATTCAATTACTGTGTCCATCTGCATGCGTGCATCTCCCTGTTTGCCTATTTCTTTCTGCAGAACTGACATTTGCCTTTTATGTAAACATGTTTTATCTCAACAAGTTTGATTTTCTCCCAGACTCTTCCTCCATTTCCTTCTCTGTGTTTGGCAGGTAAGCCTCCACCCTGTTTGTATTTTCCTTGACACAATAGGCGGCTGATTAGAGGACTGGAGGAAAGGGAAGATTAAGAGCGATACACGAAGAGGAAGAGAGGTATGATAAGCAGATGGTGATGATGTTTGTTTACAGGAAGGACAGCATGAAACCAGATGTTTGATAGTGAGGAGAGGGGATGGTTGAGGGATATCCAGAAATTCAAATCCAGGATAATTTAAAATGTAGCTACATTGTCTTTAATGGTCAGTGAGCAGCAACATGGAAGAAGTTGGGGGTTTAGTGTTTTGCACAAAAGCACCTCAAAAGATGCTTCAGTGAAAAACTACAGACATTGAAGAAAGATATCTGTCCTTTATCTGAACTGATTCTGATGTTTTACTGCCCCAAAATGCTCTAAATGCTGTTTCAGAGGCTTTAACAATAAGTCGAGAATATCATTTTGAGGGAAACTGAGTATTTTTCTTGCGCTTAAACTATATTGGATCAAAGACAATGAATAAAAAAGTATGTAAGTACTTCTCAGACCTTAAATGGTTGAACATTAGTCTTCTGAAATAATAATGAATCATTAAAGGATTTTGGGGACTATGCTTATTTGCTTTTTGGCATATGAGAGGATCGATATCACCCTCATCTCTGTCAACCAGAAGACGATTAGCTTAGCTTAGCATAAAGACTGGAAACAGGGGGAAACAGCTAGCCTGGCTCTGACCAATAGTTCGGCACATAACTCTCTGTAAAACCACAAATTGTCGTGTTTACACTGTTTTTGTGCAGATTAAACAAACAAGATACATTGTGTTAATTAGTGAGCTTTAGAGGTGCTGGTAGGTAGATTGTTGTATATTTGGGCAGAGCCAGGCTAGCTGTTTCCCCCTGTTTCCAGTCTTTATGCTAAGCTAAGCTAAGGGGCTGCTGGCTGTAGCTTCATATTTACGGTACAGATATGAGAGTGGTATCGTTCTTCTCATCTAACTCTCGGTAAGAAAACAAATAAGCGTACTTCCTAAACTATTCCTTTAATATGCAGTCAAGAATATAGAATAAAATGAATTATATTTAATAACCAAATTTAAAGATCAAAACTATCTTAAACCTCAATCAAAAAAAACATCAGTATTTGTCTTAAAAACCTATAATGGTAAAACCTTAGTCTTCTGGAGAAACAGTAAAGTTGAACCAACCTGAACTCTGACTTATTTAGAGCAGTACAACAGTATCAAGTAAAAACAGCAATACAACAGTGTGCGTGTAGTTTTAGCTGTGTTGTAAGGTTGTGTGGAGGTGAACCATCTAGAATGACATTGTACGTCTGCTTTTTTTAAACCCCTAAATGATTTAGTGGCTGCAGTTAAGGGGTTAAGCCTGGCTTAGGGTGTGTGTGTGAGCTACCTTTGGGGACACATTTCAGACTAAAGACCAGTTAATTGGGAACAGCTTGTCCAATCGGAGACAGAGACCATCCCCCCAATTGGAAAAAAAGCTGATTTTTGGGTCAGTGGTTAAGGTTAGGCAAGTAGTGGTTATGGTTATTGTTAGGGTAGGTCAACAAGTGTGTTTGTGCCCCACCCCAGTAGTTCTGCTGAATCTCCTCACAGCATTTTATATCTTTCCTACTGAGAAACATTAGTGACTATAGATCATCTGTTTATTTATGTCTTGTAACACACAAACAAATACACATGAACAAATACACACTTTGAGAGGAAAGAATTATTAGAGAGAGAAAAGAGTTCCCATTTTTCACTTCAGTGTCAGTAAATCATGACTGTCCAAAGAAAACCTCCCCAGAAGAACTTTCTAACAGGTTTTTATCAGCCCAAGGTTTGTGGATTTTTACTTATTTTTCTCCTCTTTCCCATAGAAGAGAAGCTACAGTGAGCAGTGGAAACATTATGTTCATATGCAACATTACCAAATTACATTTTTACATAATTCCAATTTAGATTTATCACATATAACGTTCAGTATCTGCAAAACATTTACAACGCTGCAATACCTGCAAATGGCAACTAAAGTATAGTTTAATGTTAGTTAATACACTAAGGCACAACTGATGTGTAGGAGAATTGAATCATAAAAAAATATGAAAAGAAAGCAGTGGGGTCTTGGCAGCTCTGGTTAAAGCAGCGGCCATTGGTCCAAAATGTTGCTTCGTTATTAAAATTTAAGCTCAGATCACTGCTGTCGGCGTCCATGTACCCATAAGACCACGCACACACAGATACAGAATGTAGTATTAACAAAACTACATGTCCATCTGCTGTTTGCATCCAACTTGTAGGACATTAAGGTCTTAAGACTATGTGCAGGAGTCTACTACGTTCTTTTTAAGGTTAGGCAGGTAAAAGCACTTGGGTTAAAATAAATGAGCATTTTGATATTTGCTGCCTTACAAAGAGTTAGACGAGAAGAAGAGACAATTCATTCTTCCGTCTTCAACGTACTGTAAAGATAAGTCTATGATTCTGAGTGTGAACGTTTATTCTTGAACTTGGAAACAAACAAAAAAAATCCTGGTTCACTTAGTGTTTTCCTGAGCTTTCAACCTCCACGCAAACTCCATCAGCTGAGGAAGAGCGTGAGATGCGGTCAAAAACTCTAGAAAAAGCTATCAAGTGGATCTTGAGTTAAAATTTTTTTGTCAAACTTTGTGACATGTTCATCGTAGTTTACAAGAGAAACACATCAACAAGTTACGATGTTGGCAAACAGGAAGCTATAAGTCCAAACATCAGCGAAGCCAAAACCAACATAGCAACAGGGACGAACTGCCAAAGAACAAAGCAAGGACACAGACTTAAATACACTTAGGTGAGAGAGACAACGAGACACAGGTGAAACCAATGACACAGGTGAAAACACTGGAAGCAATCAATGACAGGAAGCAAAACTAGCAGACACAAGAGGGAGGGAGACTATTACAAAATAAAACAGGAAATAACAGGACAAAAACCCCAAAACCATGACAGTATCACCTCCACTGCTGATGTATAATTTACAACTAAATATTTAATTTGGATTTGTTTTGTTTACGATATTTTCATTCTTCACATGTGTGCTGCTTCACTAGTGAACATGCATTTATCTTGACGAACATAATAAGGCTAAATTTAGCTCTGATTTGGCTTTGTGGAATGTCTTAAATCCAGATTTTTATAACTTCCTTTCTGGAATAAATTCCACGTTTGGATATTCATATAAACATCATATTCTGGTGAGAGGAAACCCACATCAGCCCTTATCCCGGTTTTTAAAACTTAAAATAACCAAAACAATCTGCCTTCAAACACCCCTATTATTCTAACCCTCCTCCTAATGACAGGTGACATAACAGACCTGAGACATAAACACAAAAGGGGTCAAAAGTACAGACTGTACAAAGAAAGTACAAAGTGAAACCATTAACTAAGATAACTGCCATACTATCGTGAAAGGTCAAATTCTGAAAGACTGACATGACACAAGAGAGAGAAAGAAAGAAATAAGAGGGAAGGAAAGATTTAAAAACAGCGGAGAGTAAAGAAAAAGAAGAGAATATGTTTTACTTTTCCTTCCTGCTGGTTGTGTTTGTGTGTATTTGAGTGTGTATTTACTGTAGTGTTACCGCACCATGGCCCTAACCTCGCCAATAGCTGTGAATGAGTAACCATAAAAACGTTATCTTTCTACTGACCTTAAAGTAAATTGTAAAAACCTTTTAACAATATTTGCACATTGAAATCCATGTCATTTGTCACCATTAATTCCGACCTCTGTAACTTTCTTTCTAAAAGCATACAGATGTCAGAGATAAAAACACTAGAAGTGCATTTTTCAGGAAGCAGGTCCATGGTCCAGAATACTGATGTCATTCTGCCTTTAAATTCATTTATATTTGTCCCCAAAGGACAAATATAAACCTCTAAAACTAAATTCCTGTTAGCCTCAAATTAATGCTTACATATAATACAAACATGCTATGCTAACATAGGTATACAAACATGCTAAATGCCGCTATCTGTACACGTACAGTATTAGAGTGAGACTACGTAACTTTTGAAAGGATAAATAATAACACATTTTTCTTACAAATGAAAAGTTAAATTCATAAGAAATATTCAGCCTTGCTCAATTTAACACATTCAGGGGTTTGGCTGCTACAACGTTACTTGGTCTGACCACTAGCTTATGGTGGCTAATGTTAGCTAATGTTAGCAAACTTTATAAATACTTTATGGCTCTTCTGACAGACTCTTCTCTACTCATGCTACTGTTACATTATAATTTAGCATTCACCATTATCCCGTAATTGTCGGGAATACAAAATACATAATCTCACTTGAACATTAAAAATTAGCTTCATGCTAAATCTGTTAAATCGCTAAGTGTACGCATACATGCTAACTTTAGCACATTAGAATGCTAATAATTCCTCTATTCTTGATTAAAAGCCAGTTTGGACTTGCAATGTATTTTTTTTGATGTAATGAATATTAATAATAAATAACAACAGCATTTGTTGTATTGAAAGATATACAGTAAAATGCTAATAACCTAAAAATGAAATAAAGATGACTGAAGGGATAAGAAAGAAAATATCAAAATGTTGCCTTTTTCTTGAAATCCTGGATACTTTTACCTCTTAAGGCCTCTAAAAAATAATTAAAATAAAACAATTTAAGGAGGAAAAAGCCTCTTTGGTTGATCTCTTGTCAACAGTGAGGACGTTATGTGTGATGAGTTGACGCTGAGGTGGACGACACCACAGCCAAAAAGGTTGGGAACCATTACTGCATATCACGTGTATTTTATCAGCGGTAGATGACACTACTAACAGATCTGATTTTTAACAAAAGTCCAATATTTTCCATTATATAGCCAACAGGGCAGTTATCTAACAAAAAACTCGAGAGGAGATGATAATTCTGAACTTTGAAATCTGAAATCTTTTGCGTAGTTACTTGACTTTACACAAATTCCTGTTGTTTTCTGTAGCTGAACCTGAAAAGCCAACAAGGTCTTTAATGTGACATCAGTTATCACCACCACCTCTGACCCGGTGGTGTTAATGAGTCTCCATTAGAGCCAAAGAGAAAACACATGAACATTCCTCTCTATCTGGACTCCCTATTTATTCTGCCTTCTTTGCTTTCTCTCGTCTCCCTCCGCCTGTGTTTGTCTTTCCCAGCAGACAGGAAGTGGACCAGTTATTCTCTCTTTCTCTCTGTCAGTCATTTACTGACTCTCCCTTTAGCCAAACCAATCACATGGCAGGAGAGGAGGATGACCTGTGACTCATACTGTACAGGCGCTCAGGTTGTAGTTATATAGAAAGATATAATGTCAAGTTTACCATTGGAAAAGGTAATTAATTACCCATTGCTCACTCCAAAAGTAATGTTTTTACTGTTATGGTCCCAAAAACAACAACGGCATCCTCCTCTCTTTTGGTCAAAATTCAGAAAAGGTCTGTTTTTACTTGACACTGTTGTTTTTTAAATGTTTTCGGCATAACTTTACAGAATAAAATCAAAATAATGGAATCTTTAATCTAAACTAGCCTGAGCTAAAAAAATCACATCAATAGTGGTGGAATTCAGTGTTTGGGAGATTTAACTTCACAATCTTCAACAGTTTAATATTTATGTTAACAAAAGTAACACATAATTTATCTGACAATAAATTTGTATTGGAAAGTGTAATAAATGGCCCCAAAAAGAGGTCCCAAAGGGTCATAAGATGGTTAAAGGGATAAAGCAAGAAATAGAACATTTACTGTTACACATAATTATGTTTATTTTTTCTGAGTTTTCTATTTTTTCAATCCCTTTTTGGTTGAACTGATCGCTGCTTACGTCCACACTGAGACCATGGCGTGTGATGAGGGCTCACAAACAGACGTTGCTTCATTTCAAGGGATCACAAGCCAAAATAGTCAGGAAACACTGCTCTAAATCAAGACTTCTACTGTACAAAGAAAACATCTAGGTAAATAAAACAGGGTCAGAATGACTGGGGTGAAATTTGTTTTAAATTTTTGACACAAGAATTATCTATTTTACTGCACAGAAATTGACAACATCAGGCACTTTCAAGGGTTCACTAGTTATTGTGTTCATGTTTCATGTGCTGCAGATTCAGGCCAGCTGTTGAATTGACTGGTGACTATATTAGTCACTCAGTACTGTGGTTAAATAAAGAGCCTGAGGTTTGTTTCTGTACTGACACTAACAAGGTTTGAAGGCCCAGATTGACGTCAAACTTCAAATTTTATCTCCAGATGTCGCTGATGTCCTTTGTTGCGTTGTTGTTATAGACAATTTATGTATTGAAAATTGCATTACTCCTAATTTTGGGTCAGTAAGAGATTCATAATGTAGCTTCTCACACAATCAGAGTAGTAAATGAGAGGCTGATGGTATGTAGTCGTTTATAATTTGGTACCTACTAACCTACTTCTTCTGGTCGCCAACACAAACACAGTCACACTTATAGGAGGACTTCCCTGCACTAGTATTACATACTAGCAGAGTAAAAGCCTCCATGTTTTGGCTGGCTGCCCTGTCAGATCACTGTCACTATGATACTGGCAAAGGTGTGTGTGTAAATCACTCATACCAAAGAGAGCACTGCTGATTGATCGAGTTATTTAAAGCATTACACACTCCACCCTACATGTCTATAGACGCCGTGGATCTACTAACAACTCAGTGATTCACGGACTCAGATCCAATCCAGTATTATATTATGTTTTAGAATAAAAAGTTTATAAAAGTCAGTGATTTCACAGAAGGTTCACAGAAACACTAAGTTCATGCTATAAAGTTATTATTAATAAAGAAATCAGGGGACAAATACAGGTTGAAGTACAAACACAGACTCTGGATTACGATACTTAGCAAATCTTAAATGACCTTTTTTACCGAGATTTCAGGATGTGTCTAAAAGAAAGGTGTATAATTTGAATTTTACACTCAGTTGTCAGTTCATTAGGTACACCTAGAGTTTTATTATTTTATACTCAGAGGTGTTTCTAAGTCTACTCTCATTGATGTAAACTGGCAAAAATGACCACAAAGTTGAATAAACACCTCTTTCTAAAATAGTTTCAATAAAAACTGAACTTTCATGAAGGTAGGCTTTATTGCAGTGCTGTTGAATTAGCCTGCATTTTTTTTAGCTAGGTACCTGAGGTAGGTACCTAGGTACCTAGATACAGTTTCATTACAAATGAAAGTTGGTTATTCATGGTAGAGAGGCCTATTAGTAATATCAATATTTATGTAATAACACCACCAATACTCAGTAATCTTATTTTTGTCTGTTTTCGGCCCAAATGCTTGGCTGGATGGAAAAGTAACTAATTGCTAAATACTAATATTAATACTAATACTAATATACTAATGGCTAAAATCCTGTCAGTGTTGGCTGCCCATTAGCTAACAAGGCTAACCTTTCTAGCAGCTCTGTCAGGCTGTACTTGGGCTTTGTACTAGTGCTTTGAGCTAAATGCTAACATCAGTATGCTAACATGCTCACAATGCTAACACGCTGATGTTTAGCAGGTATAACGTTTACCATGCTCACTATCTTAGTTTATCGTGTTAGCATGCTAACATTTGCTAATTAGCAGTAAACACAAAGTACAGCTGAGGCTGATGTAGATATCATTAGTTTTGCAGGTAAGTGGTCATAAACTAAAGTATTGGACAAACTATAATTTTTGACCTGATGATGATGCTAGATAAAAAGTTAAGGGATCATCAACGTTATTACAATTCATCCAGAGGGGAACATGAATGTCTGAACCAAATTTCATATCAGTCCATCCAATAGTTGCTGAGATTTTTCACTCAAAACCACAAGTGTCAACCTCATGAAGGAACTAGAGGAAAAGTCAGGGGATCACCAAAGTCAGTAGGATTTATCCTCTGGGGAAAATTACGGTCTGTACAAAATTTGACGGCAATCCATCCGATAGTTGTTGAGATATTTCAGTCTGGACCAACCAACAAACCAATCCACCATAGCTAAACAGTTGCTTGGTTGCTGACCCCAAAAAATGACAGGTACTAGAGTAACTGAGTGTTGTGAAATGTTTAACTCTCTGCAGGTTCACAGTTGATTGTCTGACCTTATAACACACAAAGAAACACACAAACACGTACACTCCATCACTTTCGCTGAAACACATGAGAGCTTATGACTGGCTGCATATCTTCATGTTATTATCTCAGTTTCTAGACGGCTTCTCCACCACAAACCGCAGACAGACAGAAATACAGTGAGAACTGTATGCTGACAGAGTCACACTTTCAGATGCTTCAGCATTTTTTAAACGAGGATAAACACAGAGGCAGAAATAGTGTAAAAAACAGGAATATTTCACCAAAACCAAAAGCACTATGAACTAATTCTCATGATAAACATATATTTTTGCTGGCGTTTAGCTCTTTATTTTGATGTAAAAGTGCAGTGTAGCATCTGTTACATCAGCACATTAAAGTGCCAAAACATGCCAGTCTGTCTATTTCTGTTTTGTTTTCTAATATTTGTTACTCAGATAAGTTCTGAGAAAATGCTTTCTGTAAGAATATGCATACATGCATCTATACAGTACATATAAACAGACAGACATACCGACATGCCTGTGGGAAGGCTTGACAGCTCTCTGCCCACATGCCCTGCAGCTGCACTGATACACATCTGCAACCACATACGCACACACACACTCTGACCCCACTGCAAACACACCAAAAGTATTTTTATTAAATAACTGACCTAATAATAATAACCTAAAAACCCACAGCATTATACTCAGCACTACTCAGCAGTATAGAGTGTGTGTGTGTGATCAGCGCTGGTTCGAAATGTGCTGAGTTAATCCTCCTTATGCTGGGTGAAAAAATCAGTGTTGACAAACAGCGGAGCCAAACCCAGACTGCGCTCAGTGACGACGGGAAATATTAGAATTGGTGTTATTGGCAGATGAGATGCTGAGGAGTAAAAGTGGGCTTGTTCAGGACAGCAGTCGTAATATTTCAGTTTAGGTCAACAAAACGTAAGATGTTAATACAGCCAGCTCTTACAAAACGAGACAACAACTGTTTAAAAATGATTAAAAAAAAAACTCCTGTGAGATATTGATGGAACAAAATGAAGTAGTAGGAATCCACTGTTAGTCTATCAATCATCCATCTATCCAAAACTACATTCCAGAGCAGAGTATCTCAACAACTAATCATCAAACTGAAAGAAAATGGGGTTTGGATATTTATGGTCTTCACACAGTGATTCCTGGTGACCCCGTCTGGCACTACCATCAAGTAAAGATGTATGTGTTTCCCAGAATCCTAATGTTTTGGTAACCCCTGGACCTTTTCTTCAGCGGCACTAACATGCCAAAAACTTCCACCTTAACACAAGATTAAAGTGCCCACCGGTCACCTGGCTTAAAGGCTCTGCTAGGTGCTGGAAGGGCAATAACACCAGCTACAAAAAAAAAAAAGAAGAAGAACCTCTGCACACTAGAGTCTGCACAGTTAATTTACAATTTTAGCTCCACAGTACTGGTAAAGTTTTCCAAGAATAGGAAAATGATCAGTATGTTGTTGGTTTAGCCCCAAAATACTGTACTTGTATTGTGAGGTATAATGAATATTGCAGCTTCTAAGAACAACTTGCCAGGCTTTAGCAAGTGCAGACAGCGTGTGTTTGAGTACTGTCCAGGCAGTGTCATCCAGAGTTTATTTCTGTGCAAAGTTTAATATCCCAAGATGATGCAAGTATAGTTTAAGTGGCAAAAACTGAGCAGTTTTGGGATTTTTGAGAATTAGAACGTTCAGACTTAATGAGATTGCATATTAATCCAAAAATAACAATAACAGCCTTAAGAAAATAACCGGTAACTGGTTGCGCTTTTAAGAAATGTTAAAGTCATTGCTCTAACTTTGGCTCCAAAACCACAAATCAGACACAATATTGGAGATATTGTGTAAAATAAGTAATATATGGAGCTAGTGGAAGGTGTTTCAATTTGACTGAGCTAAGCTAGCAGTTTCCCTCTGATTCCAGTCTTTGTGCTAAGCTAGGCTAAACACATCCTGGACCAACAATAACTCTGTACTGACACACAGAAATGAAACTGATGTCAGTTTTCTCACCTGCCTCTAGGTAAGAAATGTTGGATTGTTCCTTTAAGGTTTCAGTGATAAGGTTAAAGACACAGTGAAATAAAACATTTTCTAATGCTGTGTCCCTGTGTTAACTGTTCGTTTATTACATGCTAAATATATGTATTTTTATTTCACATTCCCTCTCTTTTCTCTCCCCATGAAACGCTTTCATGTGTTGTGAAGTACTAAAGAGATATAAAGTTGTTTAATATTATATTACAGCCTGGTGTGGTCTGCACAAACACCCTAACATGAACCAGACCTGCTACACACCCAGCTGTCTTCTGGGAATTACACACACACACACACACACACACAAACCATTCTTGCTGAGTGATGCATTATGGGTGTGTGTTGGGGTCCAATGTTTTATGGAAGCTCAGTGGAATTTGAAAACACTCTGAAACACGTGATACAGCTCAGACACATATTATCATCTTACCGTGTCATATTCATCACATAACACATTTTTGTCATTATCGTTTAATCTGCTGATTATTTTCTTGATAAATCATTCAGTCTGTCCATCACAGTCTCCTAAAGCCCAAGTTGATGTCTTCAGATAGCTTATTTTGTCCGATCAACAGTCAATTTACTATCATATTAGACAAATAAAAGCAACAACTAGCTGAAAGTAGAGAATGTTTGCTAATTTTGAGTTAAACGATTAATCGATTATCAAAATACTTCCAATTAATTTTTATTGTCTCAGCTCTTCATGGCTGCAGTGTTGTTTTGTGTTGTTTTTCTGCAGAAAGAGCCCCGTCCACATGGAGCACTGGACATTATGAGCACATGGACATTATTCTGAAGATGATACGAAAATACTTTGCAGTTATTCTAATAATTTTGGCTCCACACTGCCTGTATTACTGTCCAAGGAACCACAGCCGCCTGCTGCAAGACTTCACCAGCAGGCGAAATGTTTGACTACAGCGCACTCTTGTGGTGATGCACTGTACTACACTAATGAGTTTTCCAAAAATTTAGTGGTGAGAATGAAATTTAAAGCCCAACCTAAACTGATCCTGAACCAGGTTTAACCATAAATAGAAGTCTGTAGCTCTGACTGATTTAGACCCCAAATGAGGGCATTTTGTGCCAAAATTCTGGTCCTGTAATATGATCGAAAGCTCCAGAACAACCACTAATTTGACTTTGTGGTGAGATGGTTTTGTCAACTACTATTAAATATGACTATTACTCAGAAGTTTATGAGGGTGGAAACAGTATTTCGACCATCATGGGACACTAGAAGTCTCCTATCAAAGCCACAATGATAATATCAATAAATGATGAAAGGTATATATTTATGCAGAGTGTAATACTTTGATTGAATAACACAAAACTAAGAGCTTCCAATTTATATTAGTAGTCTATAGTATTAATTTTCTATTGTAAATATGTAATCAAAAGTCTTTTCAGATGCAAACAACACTGACTGGATGGTTAAGGAAACCATCCGGTGCTTCATACAATAAAGGAAAGACAGAAACAGGAAATGAAGAGGATGTCTACACACACACACACACACACACACACACACAGTGTAGCGTGTACTCACATGTGGCAGCGTGTTGTTGTTGAGCTGGTCGTGACTGACGGGTGAAGCTGCAGGATGACAGTCCAGTGTCACTCGGTCCCGGCAAGCAGCGTGACACGCGTACTTACAACCTGCAGAGAAATCAAATTATTAACGGATTCATTGATTGATTCGCCGATTGTGAACGTAAAATAAGTAAAGGAAAAGGTTTATCTTTGATTGTAAAGTCACACGTGAGGTGCGTGCAGGTGCGTCCATACACAATGAAAACTTGAGTGTGTGTGAGTGTCTATAACGTATATGCAAATAATCTTTTGATATAATCTTTTGTGAGTTGAGGTCAGAGTTCCCCTTTGCAAATGAAAATCGACAACATGCAAATTCTGAGAGGGGGAAGGAGGGAACTGTTTCAAAACAAGGTCAAGCAGGATTTGACCTATATATGTTTTTAACATTAAAAGACAAATACTGAGCTTTTCAGAAATACTAAATAACTCCAGTTGTTTAGTTTTTCTCCTGCCAGACTTTTCTTCTCCATGTGGAAAACCTCTAAACCTTGGAGTCTGTGACCCCATGTGGGATTTGCTTGATACGCAGACACAGCTGTGAAAGTTTTTTGTAACTTATTGTGGTGATACATTAAGTAATATGCCACACTCAAACTGACAACCTGCAAGACAGCATATGACCCACATTCTGTCACTGCACCGTGCTACGTCACTAAACAACTCCTGTTGTTACCTCGAAAATGAAAAGTCAGCTCTGAGCTTACAGGCCAAAATGCGAAACATAAATTTAGTTTGCTGGCTCTTGAAAAATTTACAAACAATAAATAAAACAATCAAATGATCATAGAAATGTTGAGAGACCCTGATTTTAGACAATCACACAACAACATTTACATAGCTAACAGAAAACACTGAATATTGACCGAGACAGAAAACACAAGGATATTTTACATTTATGACAAATGGGAAAAGTGGACTTCTTATAAAACCCATCACAAGGACACAATTAAAGCCAATACAAACATTTATTTTATGTTATGAATGAAAGGTAAGCTAATATTTGCAAACCAGTAAAATGATTAAATATGAGCTCCCCCATACTGTCTGCACATTTTGACGGCGTTATTGGACAGTTAACCGCGGAGAAAGAAAGTTGCTATTCATGGTCAGCACCTTAAACCTCTAGGCTACAAGGAAGTTAAAACACTAAGAAAAACTATTGACTCAATGGCATAAACACGAGTTTTAGAGCTGTAACAATTAGTCAATCCACAGAAAATTAACTGACAACAAATTAGACATTTATCAAGCAAAAATAACCAAATATTCTCTGGTTCCAGCTTATAAATATCTCTGTTTTATATCAGTGTAAACTGAATGGGGGTTTTGACTGTTGCTCAGCAGTGGTGTAGAGTATTTTTACACTGTAGTGTTACTACTTTTACTTAAGTAAAATATATAAATACTTCTTCCATCACTGTTGTTCAGACAAAACAAACAATTTGAAGACTTGTGATTCACGTTTTTCACAATTTTCTGACATTTTATAGAATAAAAGTTTCATTGAAAGAGTAATCGATGGATTATTCAATATAAAAAATGTATCCTTAGTTCCAGCCCTAATCATTTGAAGATAACTGATATTATCACAATAATAGTTTTTGTCTCACCCTTAGTTCCTTAGTTATAACTTCTACTGGTGTATCAGACCTGCAAACACACACACACACACACACACACACACACACACTGAACCATCAAAACCAGAATCCAGCAGCACCATTAACTATTGAAATAACTCACACAGAAGAGAGGAGGAAGCTTTTTTGCTCACTTCCTGTCAACAAACAAACATTATACACTCCAACACACACCGACAAGCCGCACAAATATGCTAACAAACACTTACGCCTCACATACTCTGTGTGTGTGGTTGTGTGTGTGTGTGTGTGTGTGTGTGCGTTTGCTCCCATGATCCTACCTGTTGACCTCTTTTTCACATGCTGTCCAACTTTATCCGACAGTTTGCACATGGCTGCTCCCATCTCCCATCTTCATCTTACACACACACACACAAACTCAATATCGTCACTATAAGATCTATTACATTACATCACTTCGTCCTCCACACACACACACACACACACACACACACACCTCTAAACCTCTTCGTGACACATAGAGGAGTAAATCGCACATACCAACACACTCTCTCCCTGCAATCTTTTTCAGTGTCTCTCGACCGTGTTCTGCCCTACATTCAGCCTCTATCAGACTTCAGATGCTGATTTGCGTAGCCACCACTCTGTCTGTTTCCCTGTCTCTGTGTCTGCCTGTTGTTGTGCTGAGTGAGTGATTTAACAGTCAAATGGAGGCCACAGTGTGATGGACACACAGACAGGAGAGGAGGGGTGGTGGTGGTGGTGGTGGTGGTGGTGGTGGTGGACATAGGACTGCTGACTCATCCACAATCACTCTTTCTCCTCTCTCTCTGTTTCTCTTTGCTCACTTACATAGCTTGTTATGACTGTGTGTGTGTGTGTGTGTGTGTGTGTGTGTGTGTGTGTGTGTGTTTCCTGCCGTCACTCTCCATTCACACATTCACCCGATCATCCATCTCGATACCTTTTGACAATGAACTTGATCCACAGAGGAAGAGCCTTCTACATCCCTCCATCCATCAGTCCAAACACCCTTCCCATTATGCCTGCTGCACGGGTGTTTTATTTTGGATGTGGAAAAGTTACAGTCACAAATCCAAACTACAGTAGGCACTAGATCAAACTAAACCACAAGCAGAAATTAAATTAAATTCAGGATGAATTGTAATAACTTTGGTGATTCTTTTCCATCTAGCGCCATCATCAGGTCTAAATCTTATCTTGTCCAATACTTCACTTTATTACCAGACACATGAAAAACTGACTATATTCCCATCAGCCTCAGCTGTACTTTGTGTTTAGTGATAATTAGCAAATGTATGCTAACACGCTAAACTAAGATGGTGAATATTGTAAACATTATACAAGTTTTACATCAACATGTTAGCATCGTCACTGTGAGCATGTTAGCATTCTGATGTTAGCAATTAGCTCAAAGCACAGCTGTGCCTACATACAGCCTCACAGAGCTGCTAGCATGGCTGCTTACATTTTAATGTTGCAGCAATGTAATAATGCATTAGTAATACTAATACGATTATATATATATATATATATATATATATATAAACTCTGACAGAAGCCATTCTACATAATGAGTACATTTAATTTTGATACTTTATGTTCATTTTGCTGATTATATTGTACTTTTACTTAAAGGTGGGGTATGCGATTCTAATCCAGTGCACGTCTTTTTGTCAAATTCTGCGAATATCTCCTCACGGCCCGCTAGCTGTCCGTTCAGTGTGTGCGCTGAAAAAACCCCTCCGGTGTTTGTTCACAGCCCTGGCTCTGTTAATGGGAAATAAACAAAGTGGCTCAGACCGAGCCACACAACACTATTCCAGCCATGATTTGTGTGTCAGGTAACGTTAAACAACTTGCCCACGGACATTCAGCTTACTTTCTAGTTTTCCAAGATGTGCTGTTGTTGTGATGTTAACTGTAGTAGCAGCACAGTTGTGAGCATCGCTGTCTGGAGCTGCTGTGCTCGCTCTGGGAAACCGTCTCGTCCTCTCCGGCTGTTAGCTTCGCAGCAGCAACTGTAGGGACGGTTTGCTAACCTACAACCTAGCTAACGCTAGTTACATCACTTGCTGTGTCATTGTTCGCTCCATATCGTGGTGTTTGTCATGGTATTGCATTTCTCCAGAATCGCATACCCCACCTGTAAATAAGATTTTGAATGCACTTATAACAGAGTATTTTTATATTTTGTGATTGCTACTTTAAAAGGATCTGGATACTTCTTGCACAAATGTGGGCAGGTTTTCCTTCTCTCCCCTAAAATGTGACACTCCTGTCAATATTTTGTGCCACAATTTCCAAAAAATTTCCACACATTTTTTAATCTTTGTGGAAATGCTCCTGAAACAGCACGGTCATCGGACACTGAATCTTATACGTCAGCTGAATGTGTGTATTGCATTTTCTTAACGTCATGGCTCTGTATCTGAAAGCTGAAAGTAGTGTATCCAGCAATAAAATGATTGAAAAGGTGAAAAGGTATCTTTTATTGTTCTGTTTCATTCCCTTCGTTCTCTCTCCCCTTCTTTCTGCCGCTTTTCTCTTATTCATTTTCTTGTTTTCTGCCTCTCTGCCTCCCCGTTTCTCTCTCGCTCTGCTGTCTCAGGGATAAAAGCTTTTCCCAGACGTCAACAATCGATCAAACTCAATCAGCCGGGCAGCAGAAAGTCAGACACACAACTCTTTGCTTGCTTTTACAGTAGAAGCAAGAATTACGGTACAGCGTTTCTATAACGTCAGATCTTTCGATAACTATTCAGATCTTTTACTTAAGTAAAAGTAGTAATACCACAGTGTAAAAATAGTACGAAATGTACTTAGTTACATTCCACCACTATCTATAAATATGTAAAATGATTTTGAAGAGGGGGGAGTTGAAGCATTTTGACTGTAGAATTAGTAAATTAATTCAATGGTGAACAGAAACTAATCCTCACATGTTAACAGCAAACAATTTAATGTTAAATATAAACATAAAATAATGCGTTTTGTATTATGACTTTAATTTGTTAAAATGTTCAAACATAATATTTCCTTTTAGAAGGTATAAAGGTATATTTTGCTCTTTTTATCCTGATGAATAACTAAATTAAACCATTGTGATTTACAGGTGAGTGCATGTATAAACTGAATAGACATAGATTGATATGAAATTAGTGATAAATTAGTCGTTAAATAATAGAAATTGCATCAAAATCTCATAATTTTCTTTATGTAAAATGCTCCTCATCTCTCCTAATTACCAGATCTTTACATTAAAAATATGCAAATTGTTGGAAAACATCTGTCTTGTCATTGAAAGTCGAAAAAATATTAAATCATGAGATTCACTTTGAGAAAATATCCAGTTCTCTGTTATTAGCTCATTTGTTTGTTTGTTTTTGCCTCGCGTACATGATTTGTTGTGTGTAAAAACATTATATATTTTACTGTATTTGTTGATGATTGCATACTTTATGAAACTACAGTAGTTAGTATATATGTGTTATATGTTCTGGTGAATCTCAAAACTGACCGAAGCAGCCAAAGCAACAATTTCAGCCAGAACTGCATCTGTGCCAAACCGCAAACAGCAGCAGCCCCGTAAATCACCACACAGAGAGGGCTCTTATTGTGAAACTCAGTGTGTTCAGCAGGATCTCAGCTCAGAGGTCAAAGGTCAGAAAGCACAAACTGGACAGACTCAACTGTTTTTCTCTCATGTGTGTGAAACTTATTTTTTAGCACCAGGTCTCTAATCAAGTCTGTGTGTGCGCAGAGAGAAGCACAATGAACCTTCAGCTCCTCTAACACTCATCTGCTGAAACACACACACACACACACATCTCAAGAGAGAGAGGTCAAAGGTCAACGTCAGCTGGAGCACAGGACCCGACAGGTAGCAGGGATTCAGTAGCTTCCTCAAAGTAAAAATATGTTGTTATAGACGAACAGCTGCCATCCAGGAAGTGCCAGTTTGAGCAACAGATCCATGAGTTTGACGGTTTGTCATACATCAAAACTGCACAGAGAGTTTATGATACTATGAGACAAGATTTTTCCAAAATTATCATAGTGACAATCACTTCATTCTCCGTCTTGACACTCGTGGGGTAAACAGCCAAGTTACAGCATTCGCGTTTCCAAGCAGTCTACCAGGCATGTGCGTATTTGATGGCGTTGCATTGCACTGTGGCAAGTTGAGCCAGGCTCAACCCTGCATTGTATTTTTTTTTGTCGTTGGGTTCCCTCTGCAAGTAACGAAAAAAGGTACCGCTGGGTACCAGTACCGAATTCCAGGTACTGGTATCTGTTTAAATGTGTACAGTACCCAACCCTACTTCTTGATATTTAGGCAGAAGGGACTTCTATCAGGACTATCAGGACCTTCATCCTGTGTTTGCGTTCTCGCTCCCGTCCCAGACACATCTAATAACCAATAAGCAGAGCGAACGTTGTCTCGTGGCTTTTGGTGATGCATTTTGGTTCGCCTGAATTTTATTTTCTGTCTGAAAAGAAACCAAACCAACAGTAGAAACGCAGCAAATTTAACAACATTTAATCCACTGATTCGGACCAGTGCACACAATCTATGAGGTTGAAAACGCCTTTGCTGAGTTGATCAGTGTGATCATGAAAAATGTTGGCCTGTAATGACGTATGGTATGGTTGTGTACATTGACGTGGGTGTCTTTTTAGAGCTTTTATACATTTTCAAAAATGAAAAGGAGGAAAATCATATATACTGTATTAACAGAAAATGCTGGCATTATTATTTGTATCATTTTGATTTTATTATGATTGTGAGAACCAACGCTGAATGTGTCCTACTATGAAGTGTGGCTGCTGTTGATGCTGAATATGTTTCCTAACATGATTAAATGCTCAAGTGCAGACGGTTCTTTACTTAAATACATTTCCAATAATATATATTTCATGTTATTTTATTGTAATGCTAGTGTATGTTGTTACATGATTTAATAAAAAGTTAATTGCAAAAACAAGCAATTTGTGAAAGCTGATGCAACATTTGCTGTTGACTCAGTTTGAAATGTGTAGCGATCATTGGCTGCAAATGCTTGTACAGTAGTTAGAAGACAAAGACAGGTGTGTGTGTGTGTGTGTGTGTGTGTGTGTGTGTGTGTGTGTGTGTGTGAGGACAGGTGTTTGCTAAATACAGCAGCCATCTGTTCTTTTCTCTTCCTTCATAATGTTTTTTCTTTCTTTCTTTCTACTTGTTTGGACACCTTCTCAGGTGTTTTATCATTTTGTCAAAATTGTGCTTGTCAGAATAATACAGAGTTATCATATTACCACAACACACACACACACACACACACACACACACACACACACACACACACTGCACAGTCTACACAGGCAATTAGGCACACTTACTAAATAGCTGCAGACACAATGCATGTGGCTGACACTGGACACCCTGAACACAACTGTAGGTTTTGTTTCTCATTTTCATCAACTTTAATAAAAGGAGCAGATCCGTTTAAACTTGTTTTAGCTGTTTATTTTAATATTTTGTTCCGACACATGAGATTTTTTACTTCCTGCTGCCAGACAACACATGTTCAGCTCAGTTTACAGTGAACACGGTCGTCTCTTGGTGAAGACACTGAATAAGTTTCCACTTACAGGAAGTGAAAAGTGCAAATAAGCTGCTGATTATAACAATTTTTTTTTTTTTACCCTACATGTCAAACACACACTCAAGACTCACCAGAGTTCCTCCACAGCAGACTGACTTCCAGTCGTCCGGAGCGTCGCATCATTTTTGGAAAGCGATAGAAAAATCCAGACACTCTCCTAAAAGTTTTGCCAAAGTTTTTGGCAAAGCCCATTGCTCACACACACACACACACACACACACACACACTCTCTATATATATATCAACCGCACACACTCTGATGAATGTGTCTTAGGCTCCTACAGAATCCAGATGTTAATTTAAACCCGAAGAAAACTTGATGTAGATCCAAACTTTGGACAAAATCATCCCTCACTGCCACCCATGCTGCGTCTCTGGTCGGGTCTGTACTGGTCCCTCCCCTCACTGACACTGACCCCCATTTGTGTTTGTGTGTGTGTGTGCATGTGTGTGTGTGTGTGTGTCCCTTGTTTGTTCAGTCGCTGTGACAGTTTGGCTCCACA